>NC_062192.1:7895566-7905566 GCF_912470025.1 Vespa velutina | reverse complement strand
TAAATGTTGTAAAAAAAAAAAAGGGAAGAAAAAAAAATAGATAAAGAAAAAAAATTTGACTAAAATTCTTCATTCAAAGAATACCAGCAACGAACAACAAATTGAGAAGATTTCTCTGTGTACATTTAAATGGTTACCTTAAATGGTACCTTGTTAATCCTCAAAAAAAAAAAAAAAAGAAGAAATAAAACTATAAGTAAAAAAAAAAATCAAGATAATTTCTTTGATGTCGAATGAAGGAGTCCGAAAGTCGATTTCCTCGTCGTCGTGTGATCGTCGTGAGAGGGTAATAAAGTAACCGGTAGTTAAGGGTCTCCGCCTGGTGTGGTAGTCCGTTAAAGCATAATCGCTTATCGGAGTCATGCGACCGTCGAACCAACAGTTTCCAAGTTTTACCAAACTGCCAGGGATATTACAAGGTAGTCGGTGAAAAGGGACGAAGTGACGGTTTAAGCCACGACGATCGGTCCCAAGGAACGTACGATGCGCAAATGAGTGAGAATGAAAGAGAGAGAGAGAGAGAGAGAGAGAAAGAGAGAAAGAGAGAAAGAGAAAGAGAGAGAGAGGGATCGTAGATTCACCAAGGAGTAACACCTTGGACGTCGCGTGATACCGGTAATTACACAAAAATACCTCCTCGGCCCTACTATGTTCTCGCTTTAGCTTAGCTCAACAAAACGCCTTACCAATTGCCCGTTATACGCGGCTATCGTGCGAATAAACGTCGCCCTCCGTTTCACCCACTTACTTTACTAAACACCCCGAATATGACGAGCTCTATCCACGCAGAGTTGAACCTTTCTGGGTGTGAAAATCTTCTGTGATTCGTTCAGATATAGGCATCACACAGATGTAACTTTAAAGCTGTTAAAGTAGAGTGCGTGTGTGTGTGTGTGTGTGTGTATGTGTGTGTATAATCTGTATGATAGACTCTAAATATATCAATAGTGCTCGTTATGATAAAGTTAGATTATGAAGATTGTGATCATTTTGTTCTTAATCAAAATATAAAAATAATTAGAATAGTCCGAATACTTATCAATAGTTTTAAGTTATTTATTAAGATCGTTCGTTTGATTATAATTTTACAATTAATTTAGCTTACGATAATACTTATTTTTTTGTATATCCTAAAATGACTATAAATTAATTCGATCAGAGACACAATGAGTATAAGAACTTTTCTTAGTGGATTTGTACTTTAACGTTATATTTGTTCGATTTAAAGATTTTTAAGAAATATAAAACACACACAAGAGACTTAAAATAGTCCTTGTAGATTCTAATCCCTAGTTTTAATTTGCGTTGGAAAAATGATACGTAACATTTGAAAATAAAAGTGGATTTTTTACTAGCAAAAAAATTTGAAGAAAGTATCGAAGGGATAACTCGTTGAGTTTTCGATATATCTCTCTTTGGTGTTCGACCTTCGATCTTGTTCGACCAGGTACAACCTGCTGGTATCTATTATAAAGTCGTTACGACACGGTATCGAGGTATCGATATACGGACAAGCGAAGCCGTTCGCGTAGATATCGATCTAAGCTTGTGCCAAGTCGATATCTATAGTTAGCTTGGTAAGTACGTAGGTATAGTAGTTACTATACTATCGAGCAAGCTTCCTCCAAACATTCATAGTACAAATCGTGTAATAGACGATTCCGACTGTGCCGTAGCGAGCAATGCAAATTAATCGTCTCGTTATTATCTCCGCGATCGCTTCGAGCTGTGCAATCGGTCACGTACGCTAGTACATTGCATTTGTTTTGGTTCGTCGTGAAGAACAAAACCGATTTCTTCATTCTTCTTTCTTTATTTTTTATCCGATATTTCTTTTTTCTTTTTTTTATTATATTTCATTTCGTTAAAGAGACGAGACATATCGATCGATCCATAACGTCCAAAGTGTCATATGTACATATATATATATATTTTCCTCTCTCGATATTAATGATGCATCGTTAAACTTAATAATCGATCATTTATTTGTACGCGTAGTATCGCGGATTGAATATTAAAAAAGAAATTTTCTTCGACTTCAAATCATTACGGCCTTTACGATCGTTCCCAGTGTATCTCAATGTTTTCTATCAAAAAAAAAAAAAAAAAAAAAGAAGAAAAAGAAAAACAATTGGAATATATCGATACTCGATCATTCTAATACAATGAACCTTAAAACCTCCTTCGATCTTTCCCACAGTTTTCGTATTCTTCGTTTCTTATATTTTTCTTTTCCTTTTTTTTTTCTTTTTTTTTTTTTTTTTTTTTTTTTTTCGTTTGTTAATACTCGTAACGTTAATTTAAACGAGACGTTCAGCTATTTCGTTCCATTAAAATTTTCTCAGAAAGCAATTATCCGCGTGTGTGTTTCTCTGCACTTCGATATTTTTCCTTTTTTTTTTTTCTCTTTTTTTTTTTTTTTTTAATATGTCAGAGGAGATTCCATACGGTCCATACGGTAACATATAAATGTCGATCGAACGAGTTTTGGTCGAAGCAAAGCAACTTATGGTATAGTCGGTTAGGTTCGATCGTGCACCGAGAGAAGAGAACGTATGCAACTTTATTAAAGCCAAGAAACGTACCTTCTTACCTTCCTTGTCTTACTCCTCCGGCACTTATCTCGCGTTTCGTCCGGGGATTGATATGCCAATTAAGCTGTAGCTCCGGGCATAGGAGGTAAGAGAGCCACGCGCGTCCGCTCTTAGGATGTTAATTCTTGTATCATCGAGCCGACCGCTCTCGAACCGTTGGAAAGCGGTCGTTACACTCCTACTCGTATTTTCTCTATTGCCATTACGATGAATATAATTCTCGGGAATATAACCGAGGTAACGATATTATTTCTCAGTTCGTCGATATTCATGTTAAAAGTGTCTATGTAATATGATTACATAGTAATATCAAGTTTTGATTAAAAAATTTCTTAAATAGATATACGAACCGGTCATTATGAAAGTGATCCAAGTCAACCGTTGAATAGCGGTCGTTACACTTCTTACTCGTATTTTCTCTATTGCCAGGACTATGAATATATAATCCCGTGAATCTACCGAGAGTTAACGATATTATTTCTCGGTTTGTCAATATTCACGTTAAAATTGGTCTATACAATATGATCATCTATTAGTACTAATCTTTGATTTTTTTTAATTTCTTAAACAGATATATATATATATATATACATACATACATACATACATACATATATACATATATATGAACCGATGATTATGAAAGTGGTCCAAGTCAATCGTTGAATAGCGATCATTATACTTCTTACTCGTATTTTCTCTATTGCCCGGATCGATGAATATAATTTCACGAATATATCGAGTTAACGCTATTATTCCTTAGTTCGTCTATATTTACGTTGAAAGTATCTATTTAATCTTCGATTAGAAAATTTGTTAAATTTCTGATTACGAAAACGATCTAAAAAAATCATTTCAGATGTCAAAGGAGATATATTTTCTCTGACACGTTATATGTAAAATTTATAAATTAAATAAAAGAGAATTATTTTTCAAGAATAAGTGATATTTATTTTTTGAAATAATTCAATTTCAGGCGTCGAGATATATCTGATTGAAAATTTTATGACTTGGAATATTTTCTATATCATTCTGAGATTTAAATAAAATCCTATTATAAAGTACATATCTCAAAAAAAAAAAAAAAAAAAAAAAAAAGGGAAAAAATGAAAAAATAAAAATAAACCATAAGGGATATCTGCGTTCTTTTTTTTTCTTTTCTGTGTGTTTTCTTCTTTCTTCTCAAAAATAATTTTCTCTCGGTCCTTAAATCTAAGGAATAAAATTTTTAATGTCGACGTTTTCCTCGAACGAATCCGAGGAGTATCCTTGTTCAGTAACTTTTTGTTCGTTGATCTTCCTGCATCTCCGGCTTTATGATTCGCAAGGTAGCCCGGTGGAGACGAGAAGGCAGAGAAAAATATCCAAGATGAAATCGGTGAGGTTGAAAATGCATGACAAATAACGCCGGTTGTCCACCCTGGGAATGAAACAAAACCTATGCGAAAGACAGCGAGCCGCTTTGTTCCCATTGTGGTTCTTGGCCGGTGTCGCTTCAAGGTAGCCGTTGCATTCAGTCGAGCGCGCGGTGTCGGGTCGCCATCAGATGACGCTTGATAAAGGAAGGACAAATTGGTACCACCCGAACGACTGCCGTTCTTCATGGAAGATCCGAGCTTGATAACGATTCGGTGTCGATAAACGTGCCGCATGGTGTAATGCACACCTTTTGCAATTTCGTACACGTAAGAGTTGTCTAGATATTTTCGTTCTTTTCTTGAAAGCAGATTTTATGAATTTCTTTTTTTTTTTTGCTTTTTTCTCTCTTTTTCTTTGTTTTTTTTTTTTCTTTATTCATTAAATTCACCTGTACAATCTGAAACTTTCAAATACTTTTTTCGTTGCCATAATGATATCGAAGATATATAAAGTAATTTTTTCGAAAGAAAAGCGACGATTCGATGCAACGATGACGAGAGAAAACAGATGAAATGAAAAAAAAAAAAAAAAAAAAAAAAAAAAAAAAAAAGTACCGTCAAAAATAATTCCCCGTATTATCGAGAATCAATAATCTACGGTTGGACAACTTTGAGATCGTTGAAATTTGTCATTTAACTAAAGAGAATTTTTATTCTCTTTTTAGGATTAAATATTAACTATTCCTTTTTAGGATTAAAGAAAAAAAAAAATAATGAAAGAAAGGAATGTCACTTGCAATCGGTTCGTAAATAATTACATTAGATAAATAATTAGATTAGATGTCATCAATGGAGAGAAAACAGACGATTGGTAAAAAAAGCAAAACAAAAAATTAAAGAGAAAAAGAGGAGCCCTAAATATTATTATCCCAGTGTATGAGCCATGCTCGATCGGATAGCAATTCGAGGAACTGAAGAAAAGAAAAAAAAAAAAAATGTTCACCGAGTTCTTCACTATCTTACGCGATACACATCCCTAAACGAGGGTGGACAAGCAAGGAGAAAAAGTCTTCCGACGATGGAGAAGAAGAATCTTCCGCGTGATTTCCTCGGAGCTGGTCACGGGATGAAGAAGGAAGAAAGGGAAGAGAGAAGGAGGTTATAGAGGGAGAAGGAAGGGGGGACGCGGAAAGGATATCCGACGAAAGTTATGGACCGAGGGAAAGGAGGCGGCGACATCAAACGATTCCGTTCAAACGACTTCGTGCCAACTACTTACGATTTACTTAAAGGTTCTCGAAAGAGAGAGAGAGAGAGAGAGAGAGAGAGAGAGAGAGAGAGAGAGAGAGGTTGAGTTATTCGCAAAACGTACGTAATCGTAGTTATTAATTCAAAACGAAGCGATTTACATCGACGAGCCTTGGCTTTCCGCAAGATATTCGATTAAAGGAATACAAATTAATCGAAAATCTTGTTTGGTGATTCGTCCTGTCGTGTTGTTGCTTTGATCGAAACATCGTTGAACAAATGCGACTTGATAATTGATAGATAACGAGAAAAAGAGAGAGAGAGAAAGAGAGAGAGAGAGAGAGAGAAAGAAAGAGAGAGAAAGAGTTGTAGTCGTGTCTCATGATTGACTGCGATGACATTAACAGTTATTAAATCAAGATAACCATTCGGGACACAACACAAACGAGACGCTATAATGGCGGCCATGAGTTTCGTAGGAATAAATATATATATATATATATATATATATATATATATATATATATATATATATAGTAGTTATGTGTGGCATGACAAAGAGAGGAGGATGCGAACGTGTAGATCTCTGGAGTTCGTTCAATCATGAGGTACATGGGATCGACGAGCCGCCTCCACTGACTTCGGTCAAGACAGTGGCGTAATCCGTTCTTCTCTTCGTCAATCTTGCTTTCTCTCTCTCTCTCTCTCTCTCTCTCTCTCTCTCTCTTTCTCTCTCTTTCTCTCTTTCTTTCTCTCTCTTTATTGTATTATTGTTCGCCAACATTTACTATAAAGTCAATTTCTCTTTATCTTTTTTAAAGATGAACGATACTAAAATATTGTTTTTTTATTTACACGTAATCATAATCATCAAAATTATCATCGATCATATGACGTTTAGTTGACGAGAGTAAGATGAATTTTTGTTTCTTTTCTTTTTTCCATCTTGTTTCGATTTTTTATATTATTATTATTATTAACAATTATTATAAGATTTTACATTTTAATGTTGATCATAATGAAAAAAAAAAAAAAAAAAGAAAAACTAGTAAACGGATAATTTTGTTAGGTAGCTATACCCGTTTCGTTTAATTTAGTCGTATGACGATTATCGGTGGGTGCGGTTTACCACGAAGAAAAGTGGAAAGTTTCGAAGAAAGGATGTCTCGGTTAGCCAGGAAGGACACTCGCAAAGTAAGGCTCCTTCCTTCCTATGGCGGCTGAAGGCGCGATGGACAAAGTGGGAAAGGGGGAAAGGCGGTGACTAATGAACCGTGTTCTCAGGTGCTTTATGCGGTCAGCCAGGCAGTCCCGTTTTAGTAAATTACAACCATTACGAGTACTTGCTTTCGCCTGGCGCGATCGTCCAGGTAGTGTCCATCCCTGCTGCAATTTTCGTTAAATTAAACGCGCCGAATCAATTACTCGCGGCCGGCGTGTTGTAACTTGGCGATGTTCAAGACGACGACTATAACGACAATGAGGAGAACGACTATGAGAACGACAAGCGATAATGGCAATTTTTTAATTAATGGAAAATTGCAAAACTGTCACTATGAGATATTTTTATCATCGTATGCATTTATAAAAATACAATAATCCATACTATATTCAAAAACCTTAATAAATATTGGTTAGTCTTTGTCATAATGAAAGGGGGGAGGGGGGAGAAAGAAAAGAAGAAGAAAAGAAAATTTGACGAAACATTGAGAATCAATTATTCGTCGAGTCGTATCTAATAGAATCGTGTCGGGATTTATCTTGAAGAATTAACTCGATCTAATGGTTACTTTGTTATTTGAGATAAGATGGAAAATAGAAAGAGAAAAAGTTTCGTCAAGGGTCAATAATTAAAAGACAAGACGAGACAAGAGGATAAATGAGGTGATAAAGGATATTAATTAATTATCCATCGCATTAATGATGTGTTACATTGCGTGTTCGTATAATTCTTTTTTTTTTTTTTTTCTTTTTTTTCCTCTTTTTTTCCTTTTTCTTTCTTTTTATCTTATCCTCCGAATGAAATAAAGAAAATGGGATATTCTGATCTTGGAAATCGAGAGAGGAATCTCGGTTTATCGTCGGACCTCGTCGAGGTCGCGAGAGTACACGCGAGGAGAGTAGGTACGTCGTGGCTCGACAACCGTGACGGATGAGCGAGAACGCGGGTCAAGGAGCGATACGCCTTTTAAGGATGGCGACGCCTGTCTCAGGACGAATTTTCTGTCGGGAGTCAACGTCCACGTTATAAGAGATGAAACTTAGGCCTTTACCGGTTTGCCGGATCGACTGGTTGGCCGGCATCGATCAAACGATTTCTTTAATGGGGAGGGAGGGTGTTGGGGGAGTTGGGGGCCACGGTATTTGATCGATGTCTCGATGAGTTTTGCGAGCAGACTCTCCCGATCGAGCATTTTTCAACGCGAGCGAGATCTCTTCGATCTCGATTATTAACGAGAATTAAACATTTGCGGAAATATCTTTTTATCAATTTGACGTGGAAAAAAAAAAAATAAAAAATAAAAAAAGAAAACATAGAAATTATCTCCCTCATTCCATTTCATATAAATGTAAAATTCGATATGGGTATTTCGATATTTTAGAAAACAATTTTTCGATTCGATTCGATTCGATTCGATTCGATTTGAAGTTACGTTTATTTCATCACATTGATTAAATTTATATTGCAAATCTGTAAAGTATCGTACGTATACTTTTATGTATATGTACTTATGTATGTTCATGTATACTTTTATGTACACTTTTTTCCTTCTTGTTTTATTTTCTTTTTTTCTTTCTTCTTTTTTTTTTTTTTTTTATAAAAATCATCCTATAAAGCCGATACGAAATATACATAATCGGGAATTATTTGTGACGTTCTTTTAATCGCATTGAAAGTATATATTTTTTCTCTTTACATTTTTTCTTCTTTTCATTTTTTTTTTTTTTTTTTTTTTTTTTTTTTACCATATACGAGATGCACCAGCAGAGGAGCTTCTTGAGTAACCACATTCGTTCGAGCTTATCATCGAAATAATGTCGTACCATCGGCATGCGTCTCGGTTCTTGAGTCGAGATCAGTCATTCGAGAGTCGAGAGAAATAGTTTCTCGCGATCGCGATCTCTCTCTCTCTCTCTCTCTCTCTCTCTCTCTCTCTCTTTCTCTTCTTTTCTCTTTAATACCGAAGTAAGCGACCGACGGTACGCTCGAACTCGAAGCGCACGAGTACGTTGCACGGGCTTCGTGGATCTCGATCGATTTGTTTCTAGTATACGTCGACATTGTATTGCGCGAGTCATCTCTCTCGTTTCTTGCCTCTTCAACTCTCCGCGCTTGATTAATCGCGCTACGCTCTGGAGCCACGTCGTGTAACGCCCTTTTCATCTTGTTTCTTCCTATTGGTCGCGTTGAAAATCGAACAATATCGAATAGTTACTATCCTAGAGAGTACTCGTGAAATTTTCTATAACTTTTGATTCCTATTTCTCTCTCTCTCTCTCTCTCTCCGTCGGCCTTTCTCTCCTTCTATCCCTTTTCCTCTTTAACAAATATTTCTTTTCACAATACACATTAGATTGAAAATTAAAAAGAAGTATATAAATCTTCTAAACATCAATGAAATTGATCTACACGAACGAAGTCTAATCATTTATTTTACATTCATCTTGCGACACTTATCTTTGCAATATCTTTCTTCGCAAAAAACATCCTCTCTCTCTCTCTCTCTCTCTTTCTCTCTCTCACTCTTTCTCTCTATTATTTCGTAGCACCGTTGTAATTTCATCGATCTCATTTGTTTCAAGTTCCTGCACCTTTTCTTTCGATTTAACAACATATTTACCAGCGATGATTGGTCGCTATTACCAGCGTCTCATAGATATTATCTCGTTATTACGTACGGTAGTAGCCGGTAAATGGCAGTAATTTTTAGTTTCTCTCTTCCCCCCCTTTGCCTCCTCTAACTCTCTGCCACTCTCCGCCCCCTTTTCTTCCCTCGTTTCCTTACAATATTATCGTACAAATCAGAATTTTCACTGACGATTCGAGCAGGTATGTACATACCTATATACATACACACAATCACATAACAACACATACATATATATATATACATATATATATATACATATATATATATGAGCATATATATATATATATATTTATGTGTCTGTGCATATATATATATATATATATATATATATATATATGTATATATAATGCGTGGAAACGGCAGTTCTGAAGGAAGGAACGGTAGCAGCCGCCCATGTTCTTTCACGATTTCACTGGCGGTTGCACGTAGCCTCCATCTATTTACATTCCCCCAGTGGAAGAGAGTTGGCCGATCGTACGATGATGATGCACACGCGTGTATGGAAGCAAAAGGACGCTTTGCAAATAGCCACGCTGAACTGTAACTTTCTCGAGCGTTAGCGTCCATACGCGAGAGAGAGAGAGAAAGAGAGAGAGAGAGAGAGAGAGAGAGAGAGAGAGAGAGCAATTCTCGAGAGCAGCTGGACGATCGCCTTTCACGAACGTCCACATCTCTCTCTGTCTGTCTCTTCTCTCTCTCTCTCTCTCTCTCTCTCTCTCTCTCTCTCTCTCTCTCTCTTTCTCTTTACTATCTTTTCTCCGATGAAGCGAGGCAAGGTTGCTGCGACTCGATAATATCCTTCTGCAATAATCCACCCTTTAACAGATATTTTTTAGCGATTTTTCGAATCAGATTAAATGTTAAGATAAAATCGTGTCACTTGTAACACAATAAATGGTTAATCGTTGCGTTTAAATCACACGTGGTG
>NC_062192.1:7883066-7890566 GCF_912470025.1 Vespa velutina | reverse complement strand
AGAAAGTACTCGACATTTTATCGTAATGCATGAACTTTTTAAGCATAAAAAAAGATGGATATATATATATATATATATATATATATAGAGAGAGAGAGAGAGAGAGAGAGAGAGAAAGATAGAGAGAATAACTTCGACCGTAAGAATTTGCATTTATTCAAAAAGGCCGCCCACGAGGGGGATCGGAGCAAGTTCTTCGGCAAGACATTCGATTGTCGTCGGACTTTAATTGGAGGTCCGACGATCCGATTTCAAGCATGGTCACCGTGTCGAAAGAAAGGAATCACCGATTATTGGATGAGAAAAGAAAGAAAAAGAAAGAGAGAGAGAGAGAGAGAGGTCCCCTCTCTCTACCATCGGAGATGCCGGACATGCCTCGCACGGATACCCCGTTAGGTTCGTCACTCTCTGTCCGCGTCTATCGGTTACCTCTCTCTTTTAATGTCCGCCACGGTGTCACCGTGATCCAACTAATTGGACGCGATGAATTCGCCTGCACGAAAAAGAAAGAAAAAAAGAGAGAGAAAGAGAGAAAGAGAGAGAGAGAGAGAGAGAGAGAAAGGTAAAGAATGAGACCAAGAGAAAGAGAAAAAAGGGAGAGAGAGAGAGAGAGAAACAATGAAACGGGATAAAAGACAGAGAAAAAGAGAGAGAGAGAGAAAAGAAGAGAGAATGATAGACAGAGAAGAAGATAGAAGGGAGAAAAAGAGAAAGAGAGAAAGAAAAAGAGAGAGAGGCAGAGAGAGAGAGAGAGAGAGAGAGAGAAAGTCGTGGTAGCAGCTAACAGGATCGTAGCAAGCCGTTCGACTACCTCTGCACATGGTGGACACCGCGAGTCAACGATCGTTAAATTTAATGGTTCCCCTCGTTAATTTCATAAACCGACAGTTTCGCGTACGCAATTACGAATTACGCAAACGACGCGCCCCGTGTATATCGACGTTCGCTCTCTATAAGAGTACCGGCGTGTACGTTCGGACGTTGCCTTTATTAACGGGTCTTGTCGTAACGACGTTTCCATTTTCAGTAGTTAACTTTAAGGAAGGAGACGATCCTTTATATCCTTTTTATTATTTTTTTTTTCTACTTCTTTTCTGACTTTTCAGGATTCGACCTTAATCTTTACGTAGATTATTTTTCTATGGTCTTCGACGATATTATATATATATATATATATATATATATGTGTATATATATATATTATCTAAGTGAAATATTAATGCACAAATATGCGTATGTGTGTGAGTGTAGATGTGCTTATACGTGTGTGAGTGTGCGTGTGTTTTTTTATAGGTTTTGCGTTTGAGTATTCATGGATCGACATTACGTTTAACATGGTTGCAGTAGCGGGCACGGTTTTCGGTTATAAATCGGACCGAACTGTGTAATCGGGCCGCTGTGACGCGCACAAAAGGCAAGTCAATAAATCTGTCAATATTAATCCACACCTAATTGATTCCATTAGCGGCGGCGTATTTCTCTGCTCATGCGATCGTACGAGCTAAATCGTTCTCTTCGAAGTTCGACGAAACGCATCGATTCGTCTAACTATGCGTGTCAAAGAGCAGATCCTTCCTAGTGCTCGATCGAAACGATTCTAAACGGGGGAGGGAGAGAGATAGAGAAAGAGAGAGAAAGATATATAGGTACAGAAGATCGACGCGAGGTCGAAGGTCATTGATCGGAGCTCGATCTTACTCGTTTTCGATACTCCGATCCTGATAAATCATTCGTTCGTGAGAATTGCTTCTTCAGTCATTATTTGTTTCTTTTTTTTTTTTTTTAATTTTCTTTAAGTTTTTCCTTTTTCTTTTCTTTTTTTTTTTTTTTAGAAATCGTTCCTCGTTTTTTTTTCATGGAATGTTAAAGTCATATTTTTTTTTTTTTTTCTTATAAATATCATATTAATCTCGTTTCTTTTTTCTTCTTTTTTTTGTGATCAAGTCTGAATTTCGCTACATTACAACTACTATTTTGAAATGGTTTGGTCGTTTTGAAATGGTCATTATAATATATATATATATATATTTGATCATAATCGATTAACAGATCGCAGTAATCCTCTATGCTCGACGATGATCAAGACAACGATCTTGACGTTAAATTGATCGTCGCCAAAATTTCGAGGCGTCCAATTGAGAAATCGATTGTGAAATTTTCATGTTCGGAGGACGCTGCTCGACAGTCTCGAGTTAGTTAAGAACGGGTATTTTAGCGAGACACAATGAGACTGTGTATAAGGGAGCAAAAGGTCACGATCCTATTGTTACGGACGATCTCTTTAATCGTCGAATCGTTTCGTCACCGTTCTCCCTCAGCAAGCGATTTTGCAAAATGGCGTGGCGCGTCTGTCAACTCCGCGTCGGTTACCACTAGGAAGGAGGTCGCGAGACAGGTTCTACGATTCTACGAAGAATCCTTTCGAGCGAGTCGTGACAATGATAATCCGATCGTTCGTTCGACTCGTTCTTGCGACAGAAACGGTGCCGTGACGGACAGAAATAAATAGAAATGCAATTTTCTCGGTCGTGCCTCGACCTATCGACCGATACACGATGTATAGAACGTCGTCCCTTAGAAGAATGAAACAAAACAAAACAAAACAAAACAAAATAAAAAAAAAAGAAAAGAAGAATAAAAAGAAAAAGAAAAAGAAAAAAAAATCTAAATCACGAAGGAGGACTTATTTTTATCGTTGAATGACTACCGGCATTAGAGAGGGACGGATTGTGGTATATCTCCTATCGCTTTTGTGACATATTATCACGATCATAAGATACAAATTTATCTATTAATACGAACATAGTACTGATCATATGATCGCATTTATATACACACACACACATATATATATATATATATATATAAAACTATTAAAAACAATTGATGGGATTCATTGAAAGATAGAAAAATATATTACATAGAGAATCAATGTGAAAGTAGTGAGAAATAACAGTCACGTGACGTCCAAGCATCGGTGGCCTATCGCTGAGTCTCTCTCTCGCTCTCTCCCCCCACCCTTTGCCCCATACTCCTTCACTCCCTCGCTCACTTCCCCCCACTGCCATACTAGGAGAAGCAACAACCCTCGTTACGGTGAGGCTAGGCGTAATCAATTTCACACATTGATTAATACGAAGTAAATGAATACCTGGGAACCTCTCTTTCTCTTTCTCTTTCTCGCTCTCTCTCTCTCTCTTTCTCTCTCTCTCTCTCTCTCTCTCTGTCTGTCTGTCTGTCTGTCTGTCTATCTGTCTCACTCTATCTATCTCTCTCTCTCTCTCTCTCTCCCTCTCTCTCTCTCTCTCTGTTTCTCTCTCTAGTACTCTTGCTTCGTGATGCGAAGCTCCGGCCGCAGGAGCGAGAGATGATTTATCCGGCACGGGTCGGGGGGTGCCTGCCACGCGTAATTATCATACGACAGCCGATTAAAATTGCGGCCGTGCTCGCGTTCAACATCAATTTCAGCTAATTACATGCATTTTCACGTTCAACCGAGCACCAAGCGTTACGCTACTCGCCGAACTTGGAAAAATCCAACTGGTACGTGCCGGTGGACCTGATATTCTACTTGGCATCTTCTACTTTACCAGTTAAACGATCGCCATTTTGACGTGCACCGAGATGATGAACGCGGAACCGTATCGTTTCGAGATATGTAAGCATATATATATATATATATATATATATATATATATATATAGAGAGAGAGAGAGAGAGAGAGAGAGAGAGAGAGAGGGAGAGAAAAATATCGCGTTTTCACTCACTAAGAGATGATCGATCGAAAATCAAGATCCGTAACTTGTGCGCCTTATATTTTAGATCGTATTAATGTTATGTAAAGGATATTGTAAGATGATAGACACGATTTTTGTACACATAAATCGTCGAGATTAAATCAAAAAGTTTTTCCCACTCTTCCCTCATCCTTATGATTTTGATTATTTAACCCTCTATGGGCCTCTATGGAATTTTTGTTTTAAATCCAAAAAAATTGAATTAAGATTTATGCGCCATCTCATAAAAAAAGCTATAATTATTTGGTAAAATCTCGATAAATTAAAATGTGACCTGAAAGTTACACGGGCCCATAGAGGGTTAAGCAAAAAACAAAAAAAGAATAAGACTAATTTGTAAGTCGTTTATCTGGAAAAAAAAAAAAAAAGAAAAAAGAAAGAATAAAAAAGTACACGACCATTTCTGTGTTGATTTTGCAACGTAAGGAAGAAGATTTCCAATGTACTCACCGAAACGACGAAACGTCGATTTTCTCCGCTCGCTGATCGCCTTTTTGCTGTCTCCTCACCCTAGCAGCGAAGGGTCGAATCTTCTTGCGGAAGTTCCGCTTCGTTCGTATCCAAGCCACGCTCGAAGACACTCTGGAGGGAAAACCCGTATTGCAGTTTCTACTTTTCGGAAGCATCATGTACGTTATCTCTTCGTTCTTTCGACAGTGAAACTTCGATTCGTCTTTTTTCGAGGATCTTTTTTCACTGTCTATGTTAGAAATAAACGTCGATCTTTCATCTACGATCGGAGACTTATCATTCCCGTAATCACGAATGGTTTCGCTGATAGATCGACTTTTCATTTCGTTCGTACTAATATCAGAACTACCGACGTATTGATAATTCGATGTTTTTTGATACGTCATATCCAAAGCAGTTGTCGAGAATATTTCTTTATTGGACGTTCTCGACGATAATTTTAAATTAGGTACCATCGTTCGATTAATTGAAAATTTTTGAATTTTATCGTAAACTTGATGATCCTGTTCGATACTTGACGAATCAAGATTCTTATAATCGTTCTCGAGTTTCATCGATTGTTCGCTCTGAGTGATGCTATAAAACGCATCCTTGTTCGTTGGATCGTCCAAACTGGATAGTGTCGAGGATGCGCGCAAACTCATTGTATGCATGCCAATAGCCGCTTTCTCTAATTCGACAACTCTTTTCTCAAGAAAAGCTATACGACGATCACGAGCTTCAAGTAGATTAAGCGCTTTCTGAGCGCGACATTCTTCGTCCAAAGCATTCCTGTAACGATATAATAATAATAATTACGATATAACTTTATCAATAATTAATTTCACGTAGGAATAAGTATATATTTATGTATTATTTCGAATCTTTCTTTTTCTTTTCTTTTTCTTTATAGAAATATGAGAAAGTGAAATGAGGCAAATCGATGTTAATAGTACATATTATAGAACGTATTAATACGTCAATTGAGAAAGTGTTAATTAGAATGATCGTTCACGTCAAGTCCATAACCACGTTATACCTATATATCTAAATATGTATATATGTACATACGATTGGTCTATTCCCATGCTTACGATCAACGGAAAATCGTTCTAACCAGATTAGAACGGCTTTAAAGGACCGTTCGCGAGCAACGTCAATTAATATCCCGCATACTCATTATTAACGTTCGTGGAAAGCTTCGGCGATGGGCGGCGTATACTCGGTCGAGTTCCCGACGACTTAAAGTGCTTAAGGAAACCGAAATAAATTACGACGCGGAGAGAGGTGCATATTTAATTCGAGCAATTAATGCCGTCTTGTAAAACACGCCGTTGGGGTGGCTCCATTCCTGTAGTCCTCCCTCTTTCCTGGCAGTAATGAGCCCGATAAATCAACTGCCTCTGCACTCGAAACTTCGCGGATAACTTTGAGCTTCTGCATTTTGTTTCTGGCCGTACTGCTGTTGCTGCTGCTGCTGCTGCTGCTTCTGCTTCTGATGCTGATACTACTACTACTACTATCACTAACACTACTACTTCTACTTTTACTTCTCTTCCTCTGCCAGATTTTTCGTACTTTTCCGAGGACTCGATAAATGCTAATGGAAAAAGTAGAACGAGGTACTTTCGATCGAGCGAGAAATAATGTTTTTTTTTTTTTTTTTTTTTAAAAGAAAAAGAATGAAAAAAAAAGAGAAAAGGGAAAGGAAAAAGAAAAGGAAAAGAGAAAATCAACTACCAATGAGGAATATTCGATAAAATTAAATGAGAAAAGAGGAGGAGAAAGAATATTCGAAGAATTCTTTGTTAGATTGAAATTTTTCATAAAATTAATATATTCCTTTCTTTTTTTTTTTTGTTCTTTTTTTCTTAGTCGCCTTTGCATTTCTTTTATTTTGTCTTTTTCGTTTTTCCTATTTTTGCTTTTGTTCTTCTTTTTTGTTTTTGTTTTTGTTGCTTCTTTCCTCCTTTTTCTCTTCCTTCTCGAAGATTAGACGAGAAAGTGATGGCTTTTAATGCGTTCAATCAACGTGGAAGATCGCGCACGCTTAAGGCGAATTACGAGGAGCGAAGGATCTCACCCCGTGCATCTACAAATCATTGAATCACCCCTCGGGAGAGACGGTAAGCGCAAATTTCACCGTAATCCAGCGGCGTTCCCTCGGATTTATGGCGATTAATTAGGCATAAAAATCTGGTCGTTTGGGAGAAAGAAGAAAAAAGAAAAAAGAAGAAAGACAGACAAGAAAAAAAAAAAGAAGCGAAAAGAAAAGAGCGCCACAGATTGCCCCCGTTTAATCTTCGAATAACTTTCTCTCTCTCTCTCTCTCTCTCTCTCTCTCTCTCTCTCTCTCTTTCCCACCCTTTCTCTTTTTTTCTCTCTTTCTCTGTGGAGAGATGGCCAAGATGACGGCTACTGATGTCGGGAATTCATTTAAAGTAACACATCTAAACGTTATACGGGGATCCCTTGGTGATATTTAAGAAATATCATATTTATTTCGTAACGTCGTCTGAAAAGTTTTGCATTATACTGTATCAAATGTGATCTAGATAATTTAATTGGTTATAGTTAAAACCATAATCATGATCACGTGCACTCGACTCTTCGTTATAACGAACATGAGATTATTAGTTATGTCTAGAAAGCTGGATAAAAGTAAAAAAAGATATAGATAGACAAATAGAGGCTTATCTCGGTGTTCAGGTTGATCAACGGTAAGAGAAAGAGAGAGATAAGAGCGAGAGAGATAAATAGATTAGATAGATAGAGACAGATATAGAGTAGAATTAGCGAAAGGGTGGGTCTACTCGGCAAATACTCGGCCGTTATATACGAAAGGAAGTTGTTTCCGTAGGTAGGAGAGCTCGTAATACGGCTTATTAAAATTACAGACGGTCCGGTACAAGGGTCTACCCAGCGTCCAGACCGCATCCCGTCTAGGGAGCAACCGCGACAGAACCAAGACAGCTCGTGACCAAGAGAACGAGAGGAGAAGAGGTGAGGAGGTTAGCAAGTTCCAAGTCCATTCCACGGGACTGCTTTATACGGACATCCAGGATCTCGACCACCAGGGATTACTCTTCGAGGTCTGCACGAGGACGAGAAAGCTACGAGAGACCACGAGAGGAAGCACCGCATCTTTCTCTCTCTCTCTCTCTCTCTCTCTCTCTCTCTCTTTTTCTCTCTAGCACCACGGCGATGTCCTGGATTAATGTTATTGCTTTACCAATTCCCCTGAACTCGCGGA
>NC_062192.1:7845566-7878066 GCF_912470025.1 Vespa velutina | reverse complement strand
TAATGTGATTAATTAGATTCATCTAAATGTTTCGAACATTTCTATATCTTTCAGTATTTACTAATTATATATATATATATATATATATATATATATATATATATATAAATAGATACACATGTTACATCTGACAAGTCTCAAATATTATTATCAATAATAATAGTATAATTTACGATTGGTATGTGTGAAGATTTCTCGATACGATTATTCATAAATCATAACTCTAATAACAGCAACAACAACAACACAGCAGCAACAATAACAACAACAACAACAACAACAACAACAACAACGACAACATCAACAACAATAATAATAATGATAAAAATGAAGATAAGCTATTTGATTGGATCGTTATCAGAAATCATAGAAAAATGTTAATCTTGTATATCACAGTCGGGCTTATCACGTGTGTAGAGGGACAACAAACTTCTTCGTCGTGTTCGTCGTGGACGAAAAACTTTATGAGCGGTTTATGAGCGCAATAATCCGCTCGTGAGTAACACAATACAGGCTAATTATAGAGGACGAGGTCCAGGCTGGCCGACAGGCATTAACGCACGCGTTAAACTCACGGCACGACAGCCTGGGTGGCTTCCCTATTTTCGTCGTTTTTTCTTCTCATTTTCTTTCTTTTTTCCCCTGCCCTCCTCACTCCTTTTCTTCATCTTCTTCTTATTCTCCTCCTCCTTCTCTTCCTCCTTCATACCTCCTTCATTCCTCCTTTCCTTTCCAACTCATGCACTTCGCACTTTGATCCTCGCGTCGCTAATGCGTCTCTGTTATTTCAGTCCTTATCCCTGACAGTTAGACACTAGCAAGCTATAAGGCGACCTTTTCGATTCATGTAAACCGATCTTCTTCTTCTTCTTCTTCTTCTTCTTCTTCTTTTTCTCCTCTCGGTTGTTAGTCGTCTGTGCTGTGATGATGACACTACCGTCTACGTTAGTAAAGAGAGCTTAACCTGTTTTCTTTCTCTTTCTTATTGCTCAGAAACGGTTCCCCGGATAATGCTAATAACGTTTCTTAGATACACGTACTTACGATACATGCCTATTAATAGAATATAATGGAATGGAATAGGACAGTAAGAACGATGGATATCAATCGTTTATAATCGTTTGTTAAATTTTATATCTCGATTTTATATCTCTGTATATAGGTATTACTAGACGTGTAATTTTCTTTTTCCTTAGAGATCTTTATAAAGATCGATAACGAGTTCCTATCAATTTTTTGATTGGAAGTAACAGAAGTTACAATAATGCGAAGGAAAAAATGAAGGAACTAGAATCGCGTGAAAATCTAATCTCGATATTTAAATCGAATATTTTTCTTCGTTTGTGTTCGATCTAGAGAAAAAAAAAAGAAAAAAAAAAAAAGAAATACAAAAAGCAATATCCTTGTCCTGACGGGTGACGGGGCAATTTTGGGAGGACCCTCGTTTTGTAAACTAGGCGCGAGGGAATTTCGAGTTAAAAAGCAAGTGATTAATGAATGCCGCCATCGAAAGAGACCTTTTTCCCTTTTCTGTCTATCAGTCTGTCCTTTTTCCCTCTCTCTCTCTCTCTCTCTCTCTCTCTTTTGCTCTCGCTAACTTGTACCTACCTACTCGAGAGTTCTTTAGGGTTGCGTGTCTGTAATTGATTCCGAATTACTTGTCGCTGACAAGAGACTCGATCATTATACGATGACTCTCGACGTCGTGTCACGATATAATCCATGGGGTTTTTTGTCTTTTTTCTTTTCTTTTTCTTTCTTTTTTTTTTTTTAAAAAAAAGAAGATAAATTTCTGTCTTAAAGTGATAAGTTCTTTTACTTTGCGAGACGATTTTACGACAAACTAGCTTCTCTAAATTTATCTCACAATTATCGATGACACGAAACGACGATTGATATAAATCTTTACCAACGTTATATCCAAAGTATCGATCTTTAATAAACTTGATATAACATATACAGTAATCAATTTATATCAATCGAACTATTACAATCGACATTTAAATGATAATTTAAGAGAAATCGGGCTTCGATGTCGCGTAAATCATAATTATTGAACTTATCGATATCATGGAATGTTTTTTAATCATGGGACGCAAGGCTTCGATATATCGAAGTCGATATATGTTTCCAATAGTTTCGAGAAGTCTCATTGGTGTACAAAACTCGCGTCAAGGAAATGGTTACACGCGGCGAGAGTAATATTTCAAAGCCCAGTGGCGGCAACATAGAGAGAAAAAGATAGATAGAGAGAGAGAGAGAAAGAGAGAAAGAGAGAGAGAGAGAGAGAAAAAGAAAGAGAGAGAGAACAGAGAGGCAGAGAGACAGAGAGAAAAAGACTTAGACATAGACAGAGATAGAGAACGAAACAAGCTCGTATAGATGGAATGCTAGTAGTAATTTGAACGAACGTAGGACAACGTCTCATTTGTCACGTAGGTGACGCGAGCAATGAGTGACACACGGAAGGTGCTGTTATATTTCACAAACCGACAGGAATACCGACGATGGACACTTTTTTGTCGCCATCCGTCTCTGTGACTCCTTGGAATCTACTCGTAATGAGAAGGGACCTAATGTCAAAGGGGTTTCTTTGCTTTTTATCTTTTATTTTTTTTTTTTTATTTTTTTTTTTTATTTTAACATAAGTACCAGAAGAAAGATGCGCC
The DNA here is from genome assembly GCF_912470025.1 of Vespa velutina. Taxonomy (NCBI): domain Eukaryota; kingdom Metazoa; phylum Arthropoda; class Insecta; order Hymenoptera; family Vespidae; genus Vespa; species Vespa velutina. The sequence continues at coordinate 7,875,397 of NC_062192.1, read as the reverse complement.
GGTCTATGCGATAGGAATGAAAGACCGACTAATTCCAGAGACGTTTCAGCTCGATTCCAGTAGATTTAAAAATACCACGAGTCCTTCGAATTCCATTAGTAAAAGGGACGACTAAGTCCCGGTATGTGGGTCACGTACTTACAACCATCGAAACTGTTCGATCGAACGTGCTCGCAAAAAAAAAAGAAAAAAAAAATAAGAAAAAAGAAAAGGAAAGTAAAGAAAAGAATGTGAGAAAAAATTTTAGTAAATAGTCTTTCGGTTTGTGAGATTTTTTCTGCTTCTTTTTTCTCTTTTCTTTTTCTTTTTTCCTTTTTCCTTTTTCCTTTTTCCTTTTTTTCTTCACGTTTCTATCCTTTTCAGGATTAATCGAACGTAATAAGGTGATCGATGTTCCAATCTATGTGTAATCTATTTTCAAACGACTTTGAGGACTGTGCCTGCTTCTTTTTTTTTTTATTCAAATTTTTTTTTTCAAAATGAATTTAAAGGAAAGCTCAAATCAATTAGAAACCATCATATTGAGATTAAAGGCATGATACTTGCGGGAGAAGCTTACGCCACTGTATCCTTTCATCGTATCGAGTAAAATTAGTAAATTGAAGGGAGAGAAGAGAGAGAGAGAAAGAGAGAACGAGAGAGAGAGAGAGAGAGAGAGAGAGAGAGAGAGAGAGAGAGAGAGAGAGTGAGCGAGTTCGTAACGATCGTCACAGGCAAGGACTCTCGCATTTTTTGCTTCTTTTTTTTTCTTCTTTTTTTACCTTGGAATCAGCCCGGGGAACTTACACATGGGGCTTTACTATCACGGGGGCAGATTGGCTCGTGTTTGCGAAGAGCAAACGCCGCTAATTAAAATCCCGCGGACCTCTCCTCGACCGGTAATCAACGGATGCCCTTAGGCATCGAGGATGGTCAACGTTTCTCAACCTTTCGACTACCCCCACCCATCCTTCAATATTTCTCTCGATATCTACTCTCTCCCTTCCTCTCTCTCTCTCTCTCTCTCTCTCTATCTATCTATCTATCTATCTATCTATCTATCTCTTTCTCTCCCTCTTCAATCACTTTTAATGTTTATTTACTTTTACTCTGTCGTGCTGTTTATGATATTGCATTTATCGTTCTGTTTGACTTACTTCTTTCTAATAAGTTTCTCTTTCTTGAAAATGCTCACCTAACGATACAACTCTCGATCTTCTTCGCCAAACTCCTTGGCGATTCGATGATAGTTTGATATTGCTGCCGAACACCGTAGGACATATTCTGAAAATATTTCAAAAATAATTTTCAATTAGCGAGATCATTCGAGATTTATAAAGAGAGAGAGAAAGAGAGAGAGAGAGAGAGAGAGAGAGTACGTATTATAAAGATTATAAAATAGAGTTTAGAAATCCAATTCTTTTCTTTTTCTCCCTTGGTTATGAATATTTATTTTCTTTTTTTTTTTTTTTTTTTTTTTTTTTTTTTTTATCTGTTCGTACCCATCGTAGTAGAACATAAATGAAGTTCATTTAAGAATGAATTGAGTTAGTTATCTCTTAACTTTTTTTTTCTTTTTTTTCTTTTTTTTCCAAGATATTTTCAAAAGCACAATAATCTTTAATTATTTTATTTCGTCGACATCTTTCGTCTGCTCTCTATTTTAGGTTGAAGTTGGTATACTTCTACTTGTTCTTCTATTTTTCTTTTTCTCTTTTTGTACCCTTTTTTCTTTTATTCTTTAGTAGGAACGAGTGCTCGTCATCTACTTTCGCATGATGTACGAGCAAAAGCCACTTTTCCTAGTGATATACATATGTTTTGGGCGCCAGGCCTCGAGACTACCGTTTTGGAGCGGCTCTCAGTGATGTACCGATTAAATCGATCGCCCTACGGCCAACGCCATATATTTTCCCCCTTATAATTAATTCCAATGGAGTATTATAAAACGCAGAAAGGAAACTATTTGAGTTTGAGTTAACTCGTCAGCTGATGTCATCGATTCTTTTTATCTTTTTTATTTTTTCTTTCTTTGTTTCTTTCCTTTTTCTCTTCCCCCATTAACCTTCCCTGTTGAATCATCGACAGAATAGAAGTTGTAGATAAAGATTTTGTTTGGATGATTTTTTTTAAATGATATTACGAACGAGTTACGTCAGTCTACGTGTCTATTCGCGCGGTAATTCGTCGCCAGAGCTATTAATAATCGTGTCCATTTGCTTGACTTGTTAGTATGAGACAAGAGACAAATCGTTTCTTTGTCAGCCGTCTTCTTCATCGTAGAAAATGACAAATGTTTGACGGTTTTGACATGCGAGGAAAAAGATCGTCGCGAAAAAAGTTCATGAGTCAAAGATATTCTCTTGATTATCAAAAGGAATTATCATCGTTTAAAAATATTATCTCGTTGTGATTGGTAATTAAGAAAAAAAAAAAAAAAAAAAAAAGGAAAAGAAAATTATTTCTTTTTTGTTTCTTTTTTTGTTTCTTTTTTCCCCCCCCCGCTAAAAAAACTCTTGATAGATTTAACTCGAAATTGTTTAAAACGGGAAAAAGGAAAAGAGAAAACAAATTTTAGATTCGCACTTGGATTTATTTTCTTTTTCCTTTCTTTTTTTTTTCACGAACAAAGAGAAAGAAGAAAAATAAAAAAATAAAAAAGAAATAATTTAAAAATCCGAACGTTTCTTAGTTCATTAAAAAAAAAAAAAGAAGAGAGAGAGAGAGAGAGAGAAAGAGAGAGAAATGAATAAGATAAATAAATATGTAATACGTAAGACAAATGAACGAGAAAGAAATTAATATTCGAAAAAATATAGCGGAATGGGACGGTGATGGTAATGGAGAAGAGTGGGGAACGGTATAATATAAATATGTACATAAATATCTTAAGCTCGAAAGAGTGCCAGACGACTCTTCGATATCGGTCGCTCTTGGTCGAGCATCCATTACCGTGCACGCGAAAGGAAGATTTCATTACTCGAGCTATTAATAAGGCTGTGTAATAGGCGCGCGTGCGCACGAGTAGTGTGTCGTCTAACGGCTGCTGGTGAGAAACGTTTGTTTGCTTCCAATGGTTAGCGAGTTGACAAACGTCCCGTAGATCCGGTCGAAGTTATAGAGAAAGAGAAAGAAAGAGAGTTAGATAAAAAGAGAGAGATACACACACACACACACACACACACACACGTTCTCGATATTTTCACAAGCTGCCATCGTTGACTCGCATCGTTGAATTCAACGACAACGGCGACGTGAACGATGAAAATAGTGTCGAGCATTCTCTCTCTCTCTCTCTCTCTCTCTCTCTCTCTCTCTCTCTCTCTTTCTCTCTTTTTCGTAGTAGGTTCGAACGTAGGGACCGAAAGATTTATCAGCTTTTAATGGTCCCAAAGGCGTAAAAAGCTCAGAACGGGAACTTTGTCAACGACTTTGTCAAAGTTATGTCAACAGAGGCCCGTTGCCAACAGCTGTTCCAGGCTGCCAGATATTTCGATGTTAACACGGCATTTGTTTATAGGTACACGGAGAGACACGGAATCGCTTCCAAGGCTTCCTTCTTCTTCTTCTTTCTTTTTTCTTTTCTTTTCTTTTCTTTTTTTTTTTTTCTTTTAACTGTGAAAGAGAAGGAGAGAGACAGAGAGAGAAAGAGAGAGAGAGAGAGAGAGAGAGAGAGAGAGAGATATGAAGAAACGGCTATCCTTTCGTAGAAAACGCCTTTGCTAGCGAGTTCAGTTTGGAGAACAATTTGTTTACAGGGGATCTTTCGTTGAAAGATAAAAGGAGTAGTTCGTTTTGTCGTCTCTTGCGTTCTATATGGGTTATTGCGAAAGGCTTTTGCTAAACTCGTAGAAGATTTAAACGTATCCACAAAAGCAGCGAATAACAGTTGTTAAGTTTTCATTCCTTAATGTTTCTACTATTTATCGGAACTTCGTTTCTTGGAAATACATGATGGAATCTATTATTTTCGAATATAAATTGTATATTTTAACTCAAAGAAATAAAAAATTATAATAATATTAACATTAATAATAATAATAATAAATAATAATAATTATTATTATTATAATAATACCTTGCAATCATAATCAAATGTTTTTGTGAACATTTGTTCGTAATATTTTGTCTATGTATCATAAGATCGTATTAATAAACTCTTTTTGAATCGTTAGATTTCTTGATCTATTTCAAACGAAAATGCGAAGAAATAGATACCGTCGATCGACGATCCAAACCGACGTAGCGATTCAGTAAGCTGCTACTCAAATGATTTTACCATTTAACAGAGAATAGTTAGGCTGGCGGACGTTAAGTAGTACAGCGAAGGGGATGTCTGAGACACGATCAGCTTATTCCAGTCCGTTGGACAACTAAATAACAACGATGTGATTAAACCCTTAGGCAAATTATGCCATTACGCGTTAGGCAAATGTCTGTTTGGTTCTCAGCCATTCAGAATCAACCTAAGAGAGATGTTTCGCTTAATATTACGCAAAGCTGATGCTAATCGTAGCAAATTGTCACTCGCTGTATATTAACGGTTCGTTTCATTAATGAGGAGTATAATATATATATATATATATATTAATTTTCAAATAATCGAAATAACTTCGTAATAAATGTTTTCTCCTATTTTATTTTCTTTCTCTTAATTTTTTTCTTTTTGATATTGTAAAAACGAAATAAGGATATTTTGATTTAATATAATTTAAAGGTAAATTAAATACTTAGTAATTATATTTTAGGGACAAATTTGTCGATGTAACAATCGATTGAGATTTTTCTATCAATGGTTTAAAAAAAAAAAAAATTTCGTCCCACGATTATTAGATAAAATATCATGCGAACGATCCATTAAAAGCTCTCGAAAGCTTTCTGTTCATTGATCGCGCCTTACAAAAGTCTGAACTTCGAACATAAAGATCTTCGGTTCCATTAGAGTGATATATATTTTCTTTCTTCCCCTTGCTTTCTTTTACTCAAAGAAAATTATTAGCGCCACCCTTCGAAATCAACGTCGTCTTTGGCTTAATCAAAGTCGAATCGTTCGATCATCCATTCGCCGCCGTTCCGATTACATACGCGTACGTTCGAACATTCGTTCATCATGGGATACAATTAATATCTTCGAGGGAACTGCTGCGCTTATATCGATGCTCTCTAGTATTTTTTTTCTGTTTCTTTTTTCCTTTTCTTCTTTTCCTTTTTTTCAATAACGAGAAAATGATTTTGGGACGAAGGACGTGTGAAAATTCGACATCACGTCCCAACATCAAGAGCTAGCATGACGATGAACCTTTTGTGTTATATTGCTATCCTCGAAAAAAGATTTAAGATCATCTCATAGCTACGGTAATACGAATATTTCGTGATGGAAACATTTTCATGATATTTCTTTTTTTTTTTTTTCTTTGGAATCGATTATCATGATTTATATATATATATATATATGTATATATGTATGTATACTTTTATTTTTTAATGTTTTTTATTTCGATCAATTGTAAATAACTACTTAATCATTATCCGATAAGAATTTCCTTGAGAACAATGTCAATTTTATAGATTTAATTGGACAATTATATGTCAATTCTTACAAGGGTTAAATTGGTACGTTATTTAGACGGAATTCTAGCGCAAAGACGAGGACAGAGAAGAAAAAAAAAATAAAGAAGAAAGGGAAGAGAAGGGAGGAGATCAATTTAGATGGAGAAAAAGGAAGGAAGATTACGCATTTTCTACGGGGATCATAGACACGTTAAGACAAAATTGCAGGAACGTGCCACCGAGGCGGCTAAGACGATGATACACGAAATAGGCAATTTACTCTTTTGCATTCGCCGCCATTTGCGTGCGAGCCATTCGATTATCGATGCAAAGATACTGGCACAACTGGTAATTTTCATTTGTATAAGAACGATAATGCGCGGTGATTTGTTAAAAAAAAAAAAAAAAAAAAAAAAAAAAAAAAAAAAAAAAAGAAAAGAAAAAAAAATCAGATTTCACTAAATATGAATTTTACTAAATGTTACTTAAAAAAAAAAAAAAAAAAGAAAAAAAAGAAAGAAAGAAAAAAAAAGAAAAAGAAAAAGAAAGAATATGTAACTTTCAACTGTAAAAATAATTTCGGTGAAGCATCAATCGGAAAAAATTAACGATCTGACACAAATTTGAAAATTGATTTTTTTCTTCTTTTCCTTCTTTCAATTTAAAAATCACTCGGACATTCATCGGGGATTGAGAGAAACGAATCGTTTCATCTTCAAGTTGGAAACTCGTTTATTCGAACGTTGGGCACTCGGTCCGTTAAATCCGATCGAATTTGTGCACTCGAAATAGATACACGAGCGCAACGCGTTTCGGTAAACCGCAGATCGACGTGTCAACGAATTCGACGATATTCCAGCTGAGGTTATACAGCGAGGTCTGCGGTTGACGTCGATTAATCATTCGTGGCTCGCAAACACACATCTCTCTTTCTCTCTTTCTCTCTCTCTCTCTCTCTCTCTCTCTCTCTCTTTATCTATCTATCTATCTCTCTTTCTCTCTCTTTCTATATATACATATCCATATGTATGTATGTATGCATTAAACATAGATACACATATGTTTTCGTGTTTGCCTGTATATATGTGAGATTTCTGTGTGTGCGCACAACGACGTGGTGCTGACTTGCAACAACGACCACCGCCTATCATATTAACGGGTAATTGAAAGATATCCGGCCGGAAAGCGGCTTCGTGATTTTTTGTAATGTCACTACTACGACTGGAGGATGACAACGACGATGTCGACGACGACTACGACGACGACGACGACTACGACTATGACTACGACAACGACAAAGAAGAGAGGCCTCGTTGTAACCAACGATCGAGGGGTGACTTGCAACGTCAGCCCCTCGATTCTCTTTCCGATGACGTCCATTTATTCCTCTCGAATCTCTTTCGATTTCTTTCGAGAAGCTATAATCGAGATCTCGAGTTGACGAAAATCATTTTGAAAGAATTTCTAAAATCATTTTTCATCGATGATCATTCGCTTTTATTTTAATTACTTTGGGCAATGGATACATGTAAATTTTTTGTCGATATTCCTTTGCGTGTCTTTTTTTTTTTGTATTTCTTTTTTTCTTTTTTTTTTTTTTCTCTTTTCTTTTGACAAATTTTATTAATCGACTTAAGTTAATTATTTTTAAACCTTAAAGAAATTTGAAAATATGTTAATAATAATTTAAATAGATATTGTTATGCCGATCGAATAGTATTCTAGATCGAAGATTTGTTTGTACGCTATTCGATGGAACGATACTTCGATTTAATTGGGACAAGTTCGATCAGAAAAGGACGTGCAATTACAGTTGCAATAAACGCATTTGCTATTATGTTCGCCGTTTATCCTGGCGTTTCTGGTGTTGCATAACGGCATTATCGGAAAATGATCTAGTTGGTATTATGTTCGTTTTAATCCACGAGCCCCATCGTAATTGTAACAATACAATGGTAGGATAATTGACAACTCTGCTTATACCGTGTGCGTAACAGCAATGTTCGGAAAACGATATCATGTGCCTGATGGCATGCCTGCTGAACACTCGCATTTCATCGCATATATCACGATTATCTTTCTCTCATTAAACTGGTAAGCTCTTAATAGGGACTTCCACTCATTGTTCTTTAAAATTATTCCAACAAATTTATAAACAATGATATCGTAAAACATGAAAAGTTGTCGATAAAGATCATTAGATAATTCCTATAATTAATACGTTTTCTTATTGAATTATAAATAAGACAAAATATTCATCCTATCTAATTTAAAACGATTTCTCTTAACACGATCGTATTAAAGAATGATTATAAATCAGATATTGTAGAAATTATTGATTAAAATTGATTTTTATAATTAACTCGTATCTTATATTATTAGCCAAGAAATATTCAACGTATGCGATTTGAAACGATCACTCATAACTCGATTATTTCTACAAAACATCGAATGTGTCGATAAAAATCGTTAAGTCATTTTTATTGTTTGACAAGTCTATTATATATATATATATATATATATATATATATATATATATATATAAATTGAAACGATTTTTCTCAATTCGATCATTTCAAACATTTACTATGTCATTTTATATATTTTAACGTACAATATATATTAGTTAAAAAACAGAAAGGAGTTTTCAAAAATCGTCAGAAGACATATCTATATGAAAACGAATGAATTCAATTGTCAAAAGAAGAAAATCGTTTAAAAATCATAAACGATATTGATACGTGTAAGTCAAAGAGATGCGAAAAGAGATTGTTTCTATCGAACCCTTTAAAAGGTTACTACGTTTGAAAGACGCGAAAGAAGATCGTTTCTATCGAACCCTTTAAAAGGTTACTACGTCTAAAAGGCCGCGACATCGTAAACAAAGCTCTATTTTTCCCTTTCTCTTTCCTCTCTCTCTCTCTCTTTCTCTCTCCCTCTCTCTCTCTCTCTCTCTCTCTGTCTTTCTCTCTTCCATGCGATATTAATAATAACCAGGGCGATTTCGTAGCACGTACTACATAGGCCTTTCAGCGTTTAAGTTGGCTTCGTCTCGTGACGGGCCGCCGTCGTACGAAAACATTCTTCGTCGATTTACTTTCGGGAATTCACGCATAAACGTTGACGTATTTAAGGGAAGCTGTAAACCATCTATTTTGGTGTCCCGTGCCAGGAATGGTCGCCCACCGTCTTGGATTATCGTTCGTTATAAGAGCAACCAAAAGATTTTTGAACTACCAAAGATTACTTTCGTTTGCCTACCGAACGAAGGTCGATCTAAAACCATATGGGACAGCTTAGAAATGTTAAGAGAATTTGAATAACGTGTGTTACTAGAATCGATTGAAGTAGTCTTAAAGGGAGTCCTTGTGATGAACAATTTGTATGAAATTATTTCCTAATTAGATTACGAATTTTCTATATTGTAAATGAGTATAACGATAAAGATTTAACGAATTCGAACAAATATGACGACTCGAACGGTCTTCATTTTTTTTTCTTTCTTTTGTTTATTTTTCTTATTTTTTGAATGACTTTTCAGAAATAGTGATATAACTTATGAAAAACTTCTTTTCTTGGATAGATGCATTCAATCTGACGAGATATTTTTGATTATTTTCAAGATTCGTTCGAAATAAAGAATCCAAATAAAATTCGAAGAAATCTGGTTTGACATTTCGAGGTAGTATATTAAAAAAGGGAAATATTATCTAATCGCGATGAGCGTCTTCTCTTCTCGTCTCACGAAGAATCGTTGTTATATCGGAATTGCTATCGCTACCAAGAAAGAAAACGAGAGAGAAACAGAGAGAGAGAGAGAAAGAGAGAGAGAGAGAGAGAGAGAGAGAGAGAAAGAGAAAAGGTGAAGGGAAGAGGGGGCGGGTGGGATAAGAGAGCTTCGTCGTCGTCGTCGTCGGGTAGATTTGCTGCTCGAACGGCGGTACGACAAGGAGTTATGATATCGGCACCGATCGCCGCGCCAAGTGAAAACACGCTGGCGTGAGTAATATACAACCATAGGGCGATCTTTTATGGTGCAAGGGACTCCGTAGGGAATGATCCGCGGCTACGTCGAGATAGGATCGTTCTAACCCCAGTGAGAACGAGAAAGAGAAAATGAGAGAGAGAGAGAGAGAGAGAGAAAGAGAGAGAGAGAGAGAGAGAGAGAGAGAAGGAAAGAGAGAAAAAGGGAGGAAGGGTCAAGGAGGAGCGAACTCGGAGCAGTCAACGATTCTAGTCGTAAATAAAAGCATCTTTGCTACCAACGCCAATCGAGTACGAACTAACATCGAAATATCACATAGTTACATATATCCGTTTTGAAAAAGAGTCCTTGACTTTTATATCCGTTTTTTCTGTTTCTTTTCTTTTTTTTTTTTTTTTACCTACGATTAAATTAGGAAATTAAACTCTGATAAACTTTTATATGTGTGTATATATAGATGTTTATGGATGGTGAAATTTTTTCTAAACGATTACAAATTTGGAAGACGATTCGTTTGATTTTTTCCTTTTTTTATAATCAAAAAGATTTCAACGATATAAGAAGATCAATGTGTGTTATCGCACATTGATATTTGATTATGATTCCATATTAATAATTTGTTACTTTAAAAATTGTTTAATTTGATGATCAGCTGGAACCAACTGCGATATTTTACCTCTCTCTCTCTCTCTCTTTATTTAACGAAGATGAAGATGAAGAAGAAGGAAATAATCGGGACCACAGTGTCTGCGTCTGGCATTACTGCCAACTTTGCTTTTATTACTTGTTACGAGGCCTTGGGACTGGAAAGCGTAAGTAAAAGCCTCCGAAGAATCATCGGGCATGCTCATACGAGGGCGATTAGACTGGCAGGACGCCCGCGATTTGAATGATTAGATAGGTCTTTGAATTTGGAGATCGTGTTGCCTTTAAATAACAACCTCTACGAGTGGTTACATTGGAGCTCTTTCGTGACCATTAAAACGGCACGGCAACACACGCATCGAATTTATTCCGATAAAGTTCGCTCGTTCGATGATGAGAAATCCAAAAGAAGAACAAGTAAAATAGTAGAAGAGAAGAGAGGGTTTGGTTGATAGAAGAAGAGGAAGAAGAGGAAGAAGAAGAAGAAGAAGAACTATAAGTACACGTGTCTGGAAGAAGAGAAGATGTAGCGAGTAAGCGTGACTCTTCTACTCGACAGGTGTGCCGGATCAGGATTAATGCGAATCTTCTCTCTCTCTCTCTATCTTTCTTTTTCTAAAAAAAGAGAGCAAAAAAGGGTTCTTAAGATGCACCCAACCACCCCACGTATACGGCAATTTGGTGGATACGAGAGATCGAACCCTTCGATCTGGTTTTAATCGTACGTGCCAAGGCAATCGTGCCAATGAACGAGGATAATTTCACGGAGTTCTATTAGATCCTTCCCTTAAAACGAACTCCTTGGATATCTTATACTTTTTTCCCTTTTTTTTTTTTCAAGCATTCGATAAGTACTTACCAAGGAAACGAAGCTTTTTCGTGAGCCTAACCTATGCAATGAATAATTATCAGGAGGGTTACTCGAGATCGATGACAAATTGTTTGTTAAGACGTTGTGTATCGGTATCGCAATGTATTTCTATTTCTTTTTCCTTATCTCTTGGTTCCTTCTTTCTTTTTTTTTTTTTTTTTGTATTTTTTCTCTTTTTCTTTCTCTCTATATCGGTATTTAAAAGTCGTCCGATTACAATGACGTTATACGGATTTATTTACCGATATATCCCGTGGCCAGATCGATGTCAGACTAAAGAGGAATAACTACCGTTACTGTCATCGTTCAGATGACAAACAATTGAAAGAAACGGAAATATCGGACCGAGTCCTTTCTTGAATTTATTTTATATTTATTTTTTTTTTTTTTATAGCGATAAAAAAAAAATTTGTATATAGAACGTTGAAAAGTTACATTAAAATCAGATCGTTCGTTATTGTTAGGTTTTTATTGGTCATCATATTCGTAACGATACAATTAGGATATGAGAACAGCTGATACGATAGAATCAATAAAAATTTGATGAATTGATTCGATTTGATTCGATTCGATTTAATTTGATTTGATTTCTTTCTTTCTTTCTTTCTTTTTTTTTTTTTTTTTTTTTTAATAAGCAACTTCAAATATAAAATCAATTTAAATTAAGTCGTATTATTATTATCATCTTCGTCCAAGACAAATTTTCCAGTAACAGATTTTCGATTAATGATTTTAATCGGTCTTGTGTGCTTAAACTCCTCGGATCTAAGGTACGAATAATTTTTCATTTCGTAAATCCTTTTAAATTCCTCTGTGTTCATGGCTAAAATAAAAGTTAATAATGTAAAGAATGATCTATATTTACGTCCAACGATCTTTGTTTCATCACTTTGAACATAATTTACAAATGATATTCTATTCGGTAATAATAGTACATCGATTAATATAGTAATCCTTAATTTACAGGTATTCTATTTATCAAAAAGTTTTTCGTAAGGAAATTGAAAAAAGAAGATAACGAACAATAATTTACGCGTAAACGTTAATCGGATAATCACATGATGCATTTTCAATTCGGGTGACAGTCTCTAGCTCTTTTTCTTTCTTCACAGAGGTAGCCGTCGTAAATTTGTGTCCCTCTATCAATTTGCTAATCTCTAAAACAAAAGATTCATTTCTTTCGTTAGATTGGCTATTGATAAAAAAAGAGAAATAAAAGAAATAACAAAAAAAAAAAAAAAAGAAATCAAATCAATTGACTTACTATTCTTTGGAACACCTTTCTTTTCGGTTTCTGCTTTTTCGAAAACTATTTGTGATTGATTAATGTCCGGATGAATCCTTTCCTCGAGCAGGTGTTTATTATTTTGCGGAGTACTGAGAATGTCCTTTACCACGACGAATTGATTGTTCTTTTCATTTGCTTGTGATGAATGTTGATCGTTGGTGTTTTTACTTTTGGACGTATCATGCTCTTCCGCCTGCTCCTTCTGATTCTGAGACTCTGCGAGGAAAAATAGAAAAAAAATCGATTATAATATTCGTTAAAATTTTATGAATTTTTTAATGCAAAATTTATATCGTATTAACTAGTTATATGAATATATATATATATATATATATATATATATATATATATTTACATTTTGTAATTTGACTAGCCCGAAATAATTTTTTTTTTGATCAAAAAATCTATGTTCCGGCGACTATTTACTCCGGGTTCTATACAGATAAATAACGATGATTATAGTAAACGAAAAAAATACAGAGCTAATAAACGAGCAGTAATGGTATAAAAATATGGATCGTAAATTAAAAATAAAAAAGAAAAATAATAAAAAAAGAAACAAAAAAGAAGAAAAAAAATTTACGTACAAGGACCCGGGGTAAATACTCACCGGAAGCCGGAACGAATCCAACGATGATACTCTCGGCGAGACACATCATCTTTCATTAATTTTTCATTTCCAGAAACTTGTTCCATTAACTTTCCCAGGTCAATTTTATTCATTGAATCTTGATTGTTAACGCCACGTCGAAGACATTCAGGAACTATTTGTTGATCGAAAGAGGAAACATAGAACTTCCTATTGTTAGATTTTATGGAATGACGATTTTTCTTTAATTTCTTCGAACGATTTTCATTTTCAACATTATCAGTCAACATAACGTGATACGACTTGTCATGAATATGGGAATCATGGGACATCTCTCTGATCGGTTGCTTTTCCTTCTGTATAGAGGAATTCTTAGAGTCCTCTAAATTTCCTACACTAGATGAACCAAGAATTTGCGACGAATGAGGTTCAATGTTATCCGATATCTTCTTTAAATCTGATTTATTTTGCAACGTCTTTAAAATTGTATCCTCAAACGTCTTCTTACGTGGTAATCGCCATTTCTTGAAGTGTTCTCGACTATATGGATAAGGATCACCCGGTATACGAACAAAGTCATCGTTCGTATTGGTTATCATTTCAATTTTTTTGCTTTCTTCATTTTCCTTCGTTAAAATTTCTGTCATTTGTTTTTCAATCGAACCGTGATTATCATTTTGATCTAATTCATTTTTAGAATCAACGTATTTATTTTCATCTATACAAGATTCATCGAAACAGGTATAGGGATACTCATCGTGAGTCGCCAAGTTCATATTCGAGTAAGAATACTCGTGACTGTCTTTGCTATTCATAATATCATTCTCCAATCGATTATCGTTCAATTCTTGTTTAGGCCGTGACGAAATCGTAACCGATGTTGGCAAACGTGCATCACCCTGATTCGTGTGATTCAAAGAAATCACTCGTTCGCCGTCTACCGCATCAAAAGTTTGAGTGAAGTTAACAGTCGTTTCCTCGTCATGTTTGCGATTTCCCGATTGAAAGTCAGTGGATAACGAGGATCGTTTGCTCTCATTCGAAGTACCTTCGTCAGTATTTTCCGACTCCCTGGCGGACGATCTGGCAAAAGCGTTCTGATCGGATTGCACTTTAGTTATAGAAAGTTGCTGGTTTTGAGTGTTAGATCGTTGAGCACTTTCAGGATCCGTGTTCGAAGGAGAACGAGACTTGCTAAAGTTTCTGTTAATCAGGATTACTTGAAATTTATCTTTTTTCCTATAAAATCTTTTTTTCGCATTCGACACCGTGTGATACTTTCTGTTCTCAACTTTATGGTTTTCCAAAGTTCGAGTGTTTTCCATAGGTCGCGTTGATTTGCGATCAGTATTCATTTCTATAAAATCATCTTCGTGTCTTATCTCAGTATTCAAAGGTTTCACCATCTCTACGTCCAATTTAGGTATAGGTGGTTCCGGACGAATGGATACCTTATCCAATTGTAACTCTACCAATTCTTGCTCGATCTTTTTCTCGGGCGGTGGTTTCGATTTATCGACCAAAGTTTGCCACGCGGATATTTCACTGTCGTTGCTCAATACGGTATCTTCCATTGCTTCCGCCGTTTCGTTTTTATCCTTTTCATTCACTTTCCCATCGGCTGCTTGATAATTCTTATCGAACGATAAAATTAAATTATCAGAAGGTATATCAGACTTCGGAAAGATATTTACCGTTTTGTTTGATACGTTCGTAAGATTCGACGTAGCCGTATCTTCGAATAACTTGTTCGTTCCCGAGGACACGTATCTTTTACCAATGGACATATTCGAATTATAGATCGTTGGACTACGTGCCATAGCCAGATTGCTTACGTATTGTGTACTCTCTCCGATATTTATTTTAAGAAAATGTTTCGACGTTTTAACGTAACGATCTAGAGCACGAATTACGGGTTTCTTTTCTTTCTTTTCCTTTCCCTTATCTTTCTTATCACGCTTTTCAGGCATATTAGGTTCTCTTATAGGTGGCTTCGGACTTCGTGGAACAAAACTTATCGCTTTTAAAGCTTCTCCATGATCTTCATGGATCAAACTATAAAGAAACGTACCACAGCCGAAGAGCGATTTTGTTCGTGTTGGAAAATGATATTGATTCCTTGGATCCATATCGAATTGATTTTTCGAGTAATTATTAATAAAGATTAGAGAATCGTTGATACAGTTTTCACATTTCATCAATCGATAGAAGTTGTCAAATTCGTTATTCCAAAGATCGTTCATCATAAAAATCGTAGGATTTCCTTTCAAGGTCATCCCAGTTAGATCATAACCGAACATATTCTCGATTCTTTTGGCAGTTCGAGTCTGTTCATTGATATTTGTGAAATCTCTGTTAACGTCATTATTCATTCTCGATTCCAAAGTGTGATTCATTTGCCGATCGAAAAATTTATTCTCTAAATATACAGTTTGTGAGAATGCCGATTGAAGATATGCGATCTTGTCGTGAACTTCGTTGCTGATGTTGTCTACAAATTTTTAGTTTAGAACTGAACCTCTATTGTTAATCTTATTGTGAAGAAAAAAAAAAAAAAGAAAATTATCGTAGTTCTCATAAAATATCGATATTTAATTTCTTTTTTTTTTTTTTCGAGAACCCCATTAAATATTTATATACGTTTAATCAAATATCTCACCTGATTTGTTAAAGATATTTTTTAATTTCGTTAGAAAACTAGTCTTCTTCGATGAACTATTATCCTCCTTATCTCGAATGGAAGCTACGATTTAGAGAGGGAGGAAAAGAGAGAGGGAGAAAGAAAGAGAGAGAGGGAAAGAGAGAGAGAGAGAGGGAGAGAGAGAGAGAGAGAAAATAGGTCAAAATTTGTATATAGAATTCGTGTGAAAAAAAAATGAAAAAAAAAAAAAGAAAAAGAACTTTTATTCGCATTCACGATGACTAACTTGTCGAAAAGCTTTTTTTAAAGGTAGATCCAAAGATGTTTTGCATGAATCCTATTGGAAGCTTGTGATGCCGAAGAAACATAGTGCTTCTTGTCGATGATAATAGCGCGCACATTTTGCCTCTTTTATTTTCTTTTTGTTCTTTTTTATTAACTTTACTGGTATAATTTTGTTTGGAAGATAATCAGTCGAAAATTATGCTCGTTTATCGAGGACTATTTTTTTTTTTTGTATAGAAAAAAAGACCGTGTCGAGAGAAGTTCGCTAGACTGTTTGCTTTATGTCATTCCTTTGCTGTTTTGTCGCTGCCACTTTCGTTTGTTGAATCGAGCGAAAACGTGATTTCGTTAATATTTTATTTTTCATCCTATCTTTATCATCGTTCCATATAACATCTGTAGATGTCGTCGTCGAAAAAAAAAAAAGAAAAAAAAGAAACAGAAAAAAGAGAAAGGAATTAGATAAATATAAATCATTCGCAAAGGAACATTCGAAATAAATAGGTATAGATATATTTTACGAAACAAGAAAGAAGAAACTCTCTTTGATAATTATGAACAACAAATCAAGCGAGACCACTTCTATCGATTGATGGAAGAAGAAGAAGAAGAGAAACCGAGTTCGGTTAATCATTGCCAAAACTTTTCCTCCCTCGGGAAAAGTAGGAAGACCCTCTGCCAGAGTTAATGCCATAATGGACACTTCGCTTTCCGTTGGACGGTTTTCTTATCGATCTGAAGTGAGGACATTAAACGCTACGTCTAGAATCTTAAAAGTTATCCACATAATATCACATATATTAGATTATCTACGAAAACGAATATATATATATATATATATACATATATTTTTTGTAGGATATTATTTATTCAATCAGTATTTCAAATAAATATTTATAATAAAATATCAGTATGGAATATGAGTGACTTAAATCTGATACTTAATTATTTAATATTAATCAAAATATTAATATATATATATATATATATATATATATATATCGATCATTTATTTTACAAAATATTTATCATTAATTAATAAAAATATTCATCAAGTAAATAAAATTTTATTTCATATGTACATATATGAAATAAAAAAAAAAATATATATATATATAAATATTTATAGACATGTTTAATACATTACATGAAAATGTAATATTTGATACATTATATTGAACTTTTCATATATTATTTTTCTATTTTTTTTTAAAGAATTTAACTATCTTAACCTATCATTTGATAAAAGGATCGGGATCAAGGTAAGATCACACGTAATGTCGCATGAGAATGGCAATGACGATTCGTACCACGTACATGGACCGCCGTTAATAAAAGCTTAAAGGACATTATCGTGAACGTTCGTCGAGACATTAAAAAAAGCGCACGTGCCTTTAACGGGAGACCCTCGATGCAATTTTAAACAGCTATTTCCGGTTCGTACCAAGTTGAAATCGTTCTAGGTGACACATGTCCACGATGCTGTTACATCGTTCTAAGGGGATCGCCAGGCTGAATACCAATTGGCTAGAACGATGTAGACAATCCAAGGGATGTTATGCATAAGGGTGAATTTCTCTCTCTCTCTCTCTCTCTCTCTCTCTCTCTCTTATTCTTGTTACCCTTGGTATAATCAAACCAAAGCGTCCTTGCAATCCCATATCATTCTACCACTCTCTCCAGGATCGATATTAATTATTTCTC
Organism: Vespa velutina; assembly: GCF_912470025.1. NCBI lineage: Eukaryota > Metazoa > Arthropoda > Insecta > Hymenoptera > Vespidae > Vespa > Vespa velutina. The sequence continues at coordinate 7,857,860 of NC_062192.1, read as the reverse complement.
GGTTATGACGAATTCTGTTTCGAAATTCTATATACATAATTATTATATATCTATATTGGTAATTAATATCCGTCATAATTTTATTAATATCATGCTAATTAAAATCACAAACACACACACACACAAACATATATGAGTATGTATATGTTTTATTTGTTCGAAGATATCGTTGAAGAAAAGAAATTAATTTTTCATCGAAATGATTATGGTAATTTGAAGTATCTACTTTACATAACCATTAATTGTAAGATATTAGCTATTAGAAAGTGAGATAAGATATTAAAAAAAGTATTTTAAGGTAGACATTAAGATATTGTAATTAAAATAGACGTACCATAGAAAATATCTTAAGATATCTTAATTTGTACGTTAAAATAGGTATCCTAGTAGCACAGTTTTGATGTACGATCAATCTCTCTCTCTCTCTCTCTCTCTCTCTCTCTCTCTATCTATCTATCTATCTATCTATCTATCTATCTATCTATTTATCTATCTATCTATCTATCTATCTGTCTATCTCATTCGAATCTTTCGTCCCTTGGTATCGTGAGAAAACCTAAGAGAAAGTCTTAGGAAGCAAGAACTAGGAGATACGTGATCACAGCCCCTTTATTTATTTTTCGTTTTCTTTTTCTCGGCTTTGCCAGTTATTTCTTGGGCAGCGGCATCCAGAGAGCAGAGCATGCGGGACATTAGCCATAAATTCGTGAATCCCCAGTGCCAAATAGCGGCGTGCCATGCCAATTGTATAAATTGGCTATGACAAAGTTATCGCGCGAGCTTGGCTACGCCATAAGATCAGAAAAAGTTTTGTCCTTTTAGGTAAAGGTTATCACGCGAGCCAATATTTCCTTCTTCTTTTACTCTCTCTCTCTCTCTCTCTCTCTCTCTCTCTGTTTCTCTCTCTCTCTCTCTCTCTCTCTATCTCTTTCTCTCTATCTCTCTCTCGTTCTTTTTCTCTCCCCTCCCTTTTACCCTACCCTTTTCCTCCTCATCTTTCTCTCGTGGAATTTTGGTGCAGGTGCCTCGACATGGGTCCCCCGTGTTCGTTTGAGACATCGTTCCCATGGGATACGACCCAAAGAAACGTGACGTTCCACCTTTGGCCACTCACGTACACGAAAGGCGCCTCTTTTTCGTGTGACTCGTCACTTAGAACGTCTACTTCTACATCTTTACTACTAAATCTTCTCACACTCTTATTCTTTCATCTTGACGAATGTTCGTCAAAATCTTTCTCGATTTGGTAACTCTAAGATAAGAGATAGAAAGAGAACGATAGATCATATCTTTATCCATGTATATATATTGTATCTCTGTTAGTTCGGACATTTAATATTATAAAACGTATTGTTCCTATTAGATTTGTTTCGTTGTAAAAATTTTTATTAATCGTTTTTATTTATTTATTTATTTATTTATTTGTTTGTTTTCTTCTAGACGAATGGAATCTATTGAAGTGACAAAAGAAAATATTTTTTTCTTTTTGGTTAAATTAAAAAAAAAAAAAAAAAAGGAAAGGAGAAGTAAAACCTCAAGGTCATAATTACGTATGATATGTAATATATACGAGCAACGTTTAAGATCGAGACGAAAGATAAAAAAATAAAATAAATATGGTCGAGACAACTCATTCGGATAATACGGTATTCGGTTTTAGGATGATTAAGCGCTTCTTTCTCGCTCGACGTCGAGAAAGTCGACGAGCGGAATCACGACGATTAATTCCGGGTCTGTCGTCGACAATCGTTTAAGTCGGAAAACGATTTACACGGCGGCCTCGCTTAACAGTAACGGAGCGATGGTAAGAGAGCTTAAAGCGTGTCGAGGAAGAAGGGTGAGTTTACATTCAGGGGGCAACGCGTGGGGGTGAAACCGCTCGTTTATCAGTAACCGACTCTAGTGAAAGCGACACCGAAGCTTCTACGCCGCAGGAATAACAATCCCCTTACTCCTCTTTTTTCTCCTTTAAAAAGTATTACTCTTTAAAGGTGACGTTTGGGTTTACGAAACGCTACCACATGTATTTTATCCTCGAATTCATCCTTATTTTTTCTTCCTCTTTCTTTTTTTATATGATTTTTCCCCCTTTTCGTTTTTTCCTTTTTGTTTTATTCTCAATCTTCATCGCGCAAAAGATTTTATCAAATGAAATTATATTTTTGTGTTTGTTTTCTTTTTCTTTGTTTTCGTTTTTTCTTTCTTTCCTTTTCATTCCACCAACCCAATTTTAAGTACTCTCGTCACGATTTTTTGTAAAAAAAATGCTAGGAGAGGAAATTAGAATTTTAATTAAATTTCAATTATGTATCGTTAATGTTGGGAGAATGAGTTAATAATAATAAGAATGATAAATAAAGCAGACTGCCTAAATCCCAATTTAGAGGACTGCAGGTGCAAGTAATTCGAGCGAGTCGTTTCGAATCTCATCGGTCCGAGACTGCAGTGGTAGCATTGAATTTAAACCGAAACGGGCCACCTTCTTGTCGACCCATTTTGCAAGTGTCGTCGGTGCGCCGGGCTAATTTGTCAGTTGTCGAGTTAGCGTCCTCTGGGGGATTCCCCTTCCCCCATTCTCCTGGCCCAGCCGGGACCGGTAATCAACCGGTGAATATCTGAACTGCCTTCGAAACTCTCGTCCCGTCCCCGTAATCCACCCCCTTCGCTTCTCTCATTTATAAAGAAGAGACTACGTCGGACGGAAGGTGCGATTGATCCATTCCCCCTTCGTCCCCGTATAACCCTGCATACTCTTCACCCTTGAAACGAGCTTCTGTTTACTTTCACGTTGGGCGACCCTTTTCCATATCGACGATTCGCTAGTCTCGAACGAATTTCTCTTTTTTGATATTAACTCCTCCACTCGAAATTAATTTCCGATATATAAATATATATAATTTTCTTGATTTAAATCGTATATATTGTTCATAAAAATTGAAAAATGAACCATACTTAACTTAGACAATATTTACAGGAAAGTAATTATATATGAACAATTATTTACCTCATCCCAATATTCCAATTTGTTCGAAAAGAAGAAAAGAAACAAAATGAATGGACAAGGGGGATTTATTTAAAGGATGTTTTCGTTATTTCCTGTAAATGAGGAAACAGAAGAACGAATTTAAGCTTGTCAAGTAGTAGGATATCGTACAACGGAGAAAGTTGTTCCGACGAAATGAAAGGGTGCTCGTTTCAATTTTAGGGAATTCGTAAGGAAGAAGAAATAAGGGGCTCGAAAAGCTATAGTATTTGGAAAACTGGCAGCTAATGTTCCATCGCTTGGCAGCTGGATCCCCTCCGTTGTCATACGAGCGAGCCATCCCCACTTTCTTCTCTTCTTCTTCCCTCCTCTTACTTCTCCTCCTCATCCTCCTCCTCCGCCTCCTCTTCTCCTTCCCGTAGCAACTCTACGTAACAGTTTCCACGAAGCGGATTTCGAAGCTTTGTAGTCATCCATTTTCAAGCGAAACCCCCGTGCATTATTTAAATAAACAAGGATGTGGGTGAGGGAGGAGGAAGGAGGGAGGAGGAGATTGGCTGAACGTCGCCGTTGTTCTCTAACACTCTATCTCTGTCTTTCTCCCTCGTTGAAAAGCTCGTCGGATCGCTTCAGTGACGAACAATTATCCCCTCTCTATGCGAAAAGGAACTCCTCGAGTGACAGCCAAGGGGGTTGCCGGGCGAGGACTCTGCACCTTCTAATGAATTTTAAATTGGCTCGCATTCATAATACAGACTCGTTGACAGTCGGGATGAACCGGAGATGACAAAGTAAAATACTCTTGGCTTTAACATTTCCGGGGCTCTTACAAGAGATAGGAATAACTTTAGTCGTGTATTACATGCCATGGATTTGCCATTTGAATCTTCTTATCTTTATTTGATAATTATTGGAACATTTATAGTTCGATGAGAGATACGAAAATCTCAAGGATAATATTAATAACAATCGATGGAATGAAATAAGAAATATTATTTTATAATAGGTTGGTATTATATTATTGTATTTTTTCATAAATATTGGAGTGTGCAACTTGTTTAAAAATATTAATTTTTGATAGAACAAAACAAATATATTATTTTATTAACTCGAGCCAATATCACATTCGATGGTAATATAAAAAAAAATATTTTTTTAGTCGTGGTTAATAGCATCGTTCGTCGAAAACAAGATAACATCTAACAACTCACAATTGTACAGTTGGACTTATAACTGCAAGGTGCACTCGGCTAATCCTGTAAGTACTACCTTGGGATTTCTATCTCTATCTCTATTTCTCTCTCCTTCTCTCTCTCTCTCTCTCTCTCTCTCTCTCTCTTTCTTTGTCTCTCTCTCTCTTTCTCTTTCTCTTTTACCCACAAACTACTCCTCAGTAGTATCAGTCGAATTGCTCCGAGTTCGCGCAAATTCATCCAACATTTCTATCGTTCGCGTATAGAGAAAGACAAGAAGTTGGTTAAGTGGACAGGTAGATCGAGTAATCGAGTGGTAGAGCTGTGTACACACGAAAATAGACGAGCCGAGCCGCCATCTGGGCAACGTCCTGACCGATAAACTCGTACTCAAAAGCTTTTCTGAAAAAAAAAACCTGCCGCTATCTCGCACCTTCTTTGATCTTCGAAATCCTTTTGGTCTACACTCTAAAATTGTCTACCCGTTTCGATCAAAGGTCCCTTTGCGGTCTTTTGACCGAGATAATACAACCAATCTTCTTTTCTTCCTTCTTCTTCTTCATCTTCTTCTTCTTCTTCTTCTTCTTCTTCTTTTTTTCTATATTTCAAAAGCAAGTACTGATATCGTTCATCTTTTTCTTTCGGCTGAAAAATTGTCTCTCTAAAACAAAAAAAAAAAAAAAGAAGAAAAGAAAAATAAAAAAGAAAGAAAAATAAGAAAAAAAAGAAAGAAAAATAACATTTCCAATAGAGACAAATCTGACAATTTTTATGATTTGTGTTATTGGTCCAAATCTCTTTAGATTTGATTTCGAGATCGTTCAATATCGATCATGAAATCGAAAACTTACTTTCCGCGAGGCTGCACATAATCACGAAAGGTCTCGAAAGCAGACGGTCGAACTTCGTTGAACGTCTCCCTCGCGTTCGACTACGGCGAAGAGGGTCGATGTTAAACTCGGGTGGTTTTCCTAGCCGAGTTCTATATCTATCTCTCTTTCTTTCTCTCCCTCTCTCTCTCTCTCTCTCCCTCTCTCTCTCTCTCTCTTTCTCTGTCTTTCCATCTATCTCGACCGATGCGTCTGCAGGTGGATGTTGAGAGTCGGTGATACCACCGAAAGGTACTTGAAGCCCTGGAGCAATTCGGAGTCTGTAAGTTAGCCACCGTACAATTACCGTATATCTCGGTGCCGTTAACTCGGTAGCGCCGTTACAACATTTGGACTGCCGTTATGGATGGATATCCCAACTTTAACCGTCGGTAGTCCAACCTTCCTGTGAAACATGTTCGGTGTTGGATATTTTAGAAGGAGTTACTTAAATCAAAATTGTGTGTTAGTATATTCTTATTTTCTTTTTTTTTTATTTTTATTTTTCATTTTATTTTTGTTTCCATTTTCATTCCTTAAGATACTCCAACTTCGTCGTTTATTTCTCATCTCGCATAACAATGATAAATTAATGTAATAAATTTTTTTCCTAAACGGAATTGTATTAGTCTTTAAGAAGATGAAAAAAAAAAAAAAAGAGAGAATCAAATCTTTAGAAAAAGAAAGTACGAGAAGATGCAAGATACGAAACCCTTTTGTTGTTACGATCTTATAAATGTCAGTAGAGCCGCTGAATCTGTCACCCTGACGGCTTGCGGTTTTTTTTCCTCGACTAAACTGCCGAGGGAGCGTCCAACTTGGTATAGGGTGAGATTTAAAACAATTATAAGGAACGGAAAGCCTGGAAAGAAGAGGGGCCGGACTAATCTTGAGGGTGGTTTAATTAAAAGTGGTGCCAACTGACGGGTGGCCATCGATCAACACTGCGGCGAGTCGACGAGCTCGGTAGACATTTCCATGGTGGTTGGTGACACGCCACCGTTTTTGCCATCGTTCTACAATGATTTTACGATCCCATCCTAAGACGCGAGTAATTCTTTTTAATAGCAACATGAGTCATGCCCCGATTTGCGCAGCCCTTTAATTATTGAATCAATTTTCTTTGATTGACTCTATCAAGAGAATTGATATCGAATGAAAGAAAAGAAAAGAAAAAAATAATAAAGTACAATAAACGTGCTTTGCGCTTAGGTGTACAAGAAAGTGATGGGGGAGAAGAAGTAAATAAAAAAAAAAAAATGAATAAATAAATAAAAAGAAAACAAAACAAAACAATGTATGATGAGAAAGTAAAGATAAATTATATTTGGCCTTAGACTTAAATAGAAAAAACAAACAAACGAAAAAGAATCCATCGCATGATAAAAATGTATTGATCATTAAAAACGCGACAGTACAGACGCTATGAGACATCGATCAAAATTTGGTCAGGCCATTTTCGACGTCGGAAGACTGTCAAGATGACTCTTAGGGTCGTATCTTGGAATTTGAAATATGTTCGAAACGGGATCACCCGTCGAGAATGAGAGAGATCGAGGTTTGGTATTTCGGACTCGATAGCAATGTGTTTGGATACGTCGACCAGGTGACGTTTTAGCGTGGCATCGAGCTGTCAACCTCTGCGTGCCAAAGCATCCTTCTAGGAGACGTTATCACGACCCTTACTGGAGTTTACAAAGTAGAGATTCTTGAGCCGGACTTTGGCAAGGAATTAGTCTCAAGGAAGGTATTTGGACGTTTAGAAGGAATCGCTGGATCTTATTTGTTCTATTTTTTTCTTTTTGTTTTCCTTCTTTCAAAGCTACGACCATCTCTTTTTTTCTTCTTCTTCTTCTTCTTCTTCTTTGGAGTCGTTTTTCTTTTTCTCTGATAAGAAGTATACGCGCGATTTTCTTTCGAGTTATTTTCACAAGGAATCGGAGGTTAATCTAGCGCAGAGGTTTGACGTGCGACGAAAGTAAGGTGGTAAGAAGAAAGGAACAGAATGAAATGAAGCCTTCGGAGTATTTCTGAAAAGGGTCGAGAGGGTCAAGAAAGAATAAAGTAAGAAAAAAAGAGGAAGAGGGCGAGAAAGAAGAGAGAGAGAGAGAGAGAGAGAGAGAGAGAGAGATAAAGACAGAATAGAATCGTGGGACTTCGCGTGCAGCCTGGTCATCCCTCGTCTCTTTCGAGAATTTATGCTCGTTGTCCCTACGCCACATCCTAACTAGTCCACCCACTTACTTACTCACCGAGACTAAGAAAGTCTGAGGTGGGTTGAGTTTAAGGGGGCGGGCCACCCTTAAAATATCACCTCTCTCTCCACTCTCCGTCCAGTTTTATCTCGGCTCGGAACTCTCACGCCGTCGTCCTCCGTCTTCCTTCCACCAACAAGAACACCATCATCGATACTCCGCAAGTACCCTACCCTAACAGGCCTTTGGCCCATTCTTTTGAGCCGGTGAACCTGGCGGATATGTAAAAGACTGCAATTTACATACCACCGAACAGTTTTATCGCTTCGCTCTCGTTATCCAACGGGATCGGTGCTACTCGTCTCTAGACCCTCTCTTTTCTTTCTTCGAGCTCTTAGAATAATAGTACAAGTGCGGATAGTGGGTCAGAAGCTTCGCTAAGATGGATTTACGAGCGTGCCAAGCTGCCTGCCAACCCAAAGATGCAAATCGAAAGACACCGTTTTCTTCTTCTTCTTCTTCTTCTTCTTCTTCTTTTTTTATTCTTTCTATCTCTTTCCTTCTTTCTTTCTTTCTTTCTTTCTTTCTTACCTAAGCGTCCCTTTCGAAAATCTACCATCCTCTCGCAACGATAACTCTTCATTTGCTTAGAAACTAGTTTTCCAAGGCCGGATAAAAGTTCAACCTTCCAAGATAGCCAGGACGCATCCACGAGTGCACGCTTCTCTCTGGTATCTTCGATCAATCCTCTGCGATTTATTGCTAGGATTACTTTATTTCTTTATCTTTAGAACGAAAACTTTACCGTTTGATTTTCAATCTTGTCAATTGATACAGTTTTAAATAAAGCTACGATAAAAAAGATTCGTCTGTTACTATTTACGTAAAGATTTTTATTTTCATTCACATTATTATGTCTCTTGATTCACGTCAATATCAAATATTAAGAAAAAATGTTATAAGTTTGAAATGTGTAGTACGAAAAAAAGAAAAAAAAGAAAAAAAAGAAAAAAATATCTTCGATTCGTCGTAAGATATTTTAAAATCGTTAAAGGAAAAAAAAAAAAAAAAAGAAAAAAGAAAAAAAGAACGTATCGCCTTTGGAAAATGTATAATGAAAAATCTTATCGTCGTCGTATTTCTTTGTAGTAAAGAAAAATCCTTGAGAAATCATTGGCCTTCTATGTTCCCTATCGGGCAAGTACTTACTTTAGCCTTAACTGCTCGTAGAACTCGAACCTTAACGGGCTGCCGTTAAACGCGGCCCTCCGCTTTAACGAACCGCAAATGCGTTGTTTTAACGACATCGTTAATATTTAACCAAATATCTAGGGCTACGTATGCGAACCTATGGCCCATTGCGGTTACGGGAAGATGACATCGTTTGAACCACGATTCCATGTGATTTATTCGCATCGTTCAAAGGCCCTTGCAAAATTTGCGGCTTCCGTCTAGTTTATCAAAGTAATATCACCATTGTCCCGGAGATTGATTTCGTAACTTTTTTTATACCTCATTAAAATGATTGATCTTTTTTTTTTTTTTTTATGGAATTTCGACAATGAAATTTCATTTTGTTTTTATTTTATAACATTAAAAAAAAAAAAAAAAAAGAAAAAGAAAAAAGAAAAAATATAGGGAACAAATCAATCATAATTTTGCGACTTTCGTTCAATTTACCGAACTATTATTATTATCCTCGAGATTGATAATTATATTATAATTGGATCTAAAAATAGAATATAAAAATTATATATAAACATTAAATATAAAAATTATATGTAAACATTGAATATAAAAATTATAACGTAATATAATTTTTTTTTTTTTATATATATCTATTAAATGATTGTATTATAATTTTAATGATTATATATTATGATTATTTTATGATTTCAATTATATTAAATGATTATTTTTAATTGAACTACGGTATATAGTGATATCTTAATTCGTTTGTTTTATTTAAGAGAAAATTAAAGTAAGAAAAAAAGAACAATTTACTTTACTACATCAATTCAAATATAATACACTACTCTATAAAACTTGACTTAAACAATTATCGTCACCTGCGAACACAATCACTTGTTCTATATTATTCAAATAAAAACTGCCCAGTGTTATTTTCTACCATTCTCGAAGTCTTTCCCACCCCACCTCAACAGCACCCTATCATGAAAGAAGTTCAATGAATGTTGCAGTCGAGGTTCTCTTATCTAGGACCCTTAATTGCGCCTATTTATGCCCCTTTGCTTCCGTTCGGTGAAAAAGAAGTACGTGACATGTTTATAAAAGGGTCGAAGGGAATAAGGAGTAAGAGAGAGAGAAATAGAAAGAGGCAGAGAGAGGCAGAGAGAAGTAGAGTGGACCACTAATGCCTTGTGCCCTCGATCAAGCTATCGCAAGCTCCCACTCTCTCTATTCTTTTCCTATACTTCTTCCCTTCCCATTCCCCGCCCTCCCTTTTTCTTCTGTCTCTCTATTTCTCTCTCACTTCTTCTTTCTCTCGCTATCGGACAGCAACTCCTGCGTCTCAGAAGGGTATTGATCTTTGGGGGCGCTTTGATCTAGAAAAAGGGTCTACTAACACATTCTTACTAACTTACACACGAACTCAAGTCCGTTCTCGCACGTCCGACACCTAAGTTTATCGAGGAGAGAGAGAGAGAGAGAGAGAGAGAGAGAGTTTCTTTTTCTTTGCTCTCTTTCTCTCTCTCTCTCTCTCTCTCTCTCTCTTTCTTTTGCTCTTGCTCACTCATTCACTCTTAACTCCAACGACAGAAGTGGCAGCGTAATTAGAAAAACGAGTTAGCGTTGGCGAAGGGCTACTAGTTAGAGAACCTCGACTCGATACCAAGGTCTTTGAGAAAAGGGCGAGAAAATTCGTAGAATTTCCCGCGAAAGAATTCGATCGATGATGATTCTCGCATTGGTGAAATTTCGCTTACGACAGAAAAAAAAAGAAAAAAAAATAGAAGGTCATTTACTTTGATCGTGTAAGACAATCGAACTCGTTAGGACAAATACGTAGAGATTTACACAATTACGAGGGAAAAAGGGGAATACGACAACGATAACGGGAGTTTCCACGATGTTTAAAGGGTAATAGGTAACCGTACGAGTAATTGCAGTGCTGGTTGAAAAATGGCAATCTAAAGTAATTTAACACTCGGGTTTAGCTCTTTGAGCTGATGCGGCCAATAGATCAGGAGCAGTTTCGCCGTGAGAATATTTAGGGCGGTGGAGCTAATTGCGGGATATATTTTATTAGAATTACATGAGACGTTCATGCCTCTCTCGTAAATTCCTTTTGCCGGGTGTCCTGACTGTTTTCTTAACTCTTCTAATCTTCCTCTCTCTCTCTCTCTCTCTCTCTCTCTCTCTCTCTCTTTCTCTTTCTCTCTCTATCCATCTATCTTCTTCTTTCACGTTACTCTTTGATCTCTTTTTCTTCAATTATTAAAAAGAACATAGCCGATTGTCTAATAAGATATCAAAAAAACTAAAAAATGCCTAATATTATTTAATCGTTGCAATCTCTCGATCATTAATAATAAAGTGAAAGATTTCTTTTTTCTCTGTTTTTTTTTTTTTCTTTTTCGTTAAGATTCCTATACTAGTTGATCCCCGAATCGAATAGATATAGAAGTTCTGACTCTCTCTCTCTCTCTCTCTCTCTCTCTCTCTCACTCTCTATCTCTCTATCTCTCTCTTTCTCTCTTTCAGGCAGAAAAATGTGCCGCTATTAATTTTGAGGACGAGAATTTCACGGATGAGCTGGTCTAGCCCCTCTTTCTCCACCCCCTAAAAGAAGACGGACAGCAGCTGGAAGAGATTTCGTGGCGCGTTCGTGACCGACATTAGTAACTCTTTTTTTTTTCCTTTTTTCTTTTTTTTTTTTTTTTTTCTTCACCACCTTCTCCTTTTTCTTCTTTTTTTTTCTTCAGGATATACTATCTCGACGGCGCCACCTTTTTCTTTCTCTTTCGTGTGCCTTCGCACGATCGTCATAATCGTTCCACGCAATTGTTTTCTTGTCAATTCCTTCTCTCTCATTCTCTCTCTCTCTTTCTCTTTCTTTCACTCTTATTCCTTTTCTGATCTCCTGTCTCACGGAAATCATTCGACGAACGATTTCTCTGAAATATTTTCTTCCCAATTACGTGCAATTACGTTCGTCCCGTGAAAGAATTATTTGTCATTATCGCGGTCGGCGAATAAACCATGAGAACTCGTAAACGTTTTCGTAGCTTATCCTACGAACTTCCAATGTGGTCATTGATATTACATATCTCTAAACTTAAAAGAAAATATAATGTGTGCGAGTATCAAAAAAGATTTGATATTAAAGTGTTCGCAATAACATTATTATTTCAATTAAACTAACCATAAGTTGATGAAACGTAATGATTCAAAAGACAATTCGTTCGATCATTGAATATTCATCATAAAAATTATTAATAGAATAATCATATAGTGGTCCTTTGGATCATATATATATGTATATATATATTGTATATGTATATGTATGAAAGATATATATATATATATATATATGTATATCATTTATATCTTAATATTCCGATCATGGATATCGGATCGAACGAACCGAACCCTTTTATTATAAAGTAATAAAGTGACGTGGCATATTCGATCGTACGACAGTTCTGTCTCCTCCTTACGCCCGGTAATTAAACTCCGCAAGACTCGACGACATAGCCGGAAGGGTTTCTCTCAAGTTCTCGTTTGTAGAAGCTAAATGCGTTTGACAACGGAAGCTTGTGTGTCTCCCTTCTTATGTAGACCTCACGTTATAGCCTCGAGCTGTATAAGTAAGTAAGTAGGTATCCTACGTGACAGTTTCTAACAAGTGAGTTAAGAAACAGCACTCTTTATTAATAATTTAATAGATAGATATACGTATATAAGTAAGTACTTACGTGTCTGCGAGAATTTCAAATACTAATTAAGCTCTATGATTTAGGCTCTTTGTCGGTCCATATGGCAAACATCTTGAACGACAGCTGTTTATACCTTGAAAGAAAGAGCAAGGG
>NC_062192.1:7765566-7843066 GCF_912470025.1 Vespa velutina | reverse complement strand
GCTAGAGAGAAATTTATTTCGAAAAATTCATAGAATATCGAGAAGATGGAGTGGAATATATTTATATAATTTTTTTTTTTTTTTTTATAAAAACATAGTTGCACAAATATTTAATATATCTCACGTTTCACGTATATATTATATATCTTTATACCTTCATTGTGAAGACAGTAAAAATGTATGCAATCATAACGCTTATCTGCAATAATTACATTGCAATAATTACAAAGATAAATAAAAATTATCCTTTTAACGCATCATATAAGATATCAAGAAAATAATAATTGATAAACTATATACCTAATCGATATTATTGTTTTCATAGTATAAAAGAAATAATAATAATTAAATAGAATATTCAATAATCGACATAATCGGCAATATCTTCTTCTTAAATAATACGACATAAGAATCGATTTATCGTCTCTCTATTTACATATATTAGATTCTTTATATAATAGATTCCAAATAGAATAAAAAAGAGATGAAGGACAAATAGAGCGAAAGATAGAAAAGGAGTTAGAGAAGAGTATCAGAGGGTTATACGTAGAGCAGGTAGCAGTGGTGCGCGGCTCGTGATGCCGGAGAAGAGATCGTTCGAGCCGCAATCCAGTAGGACGTGCCTTGATGCGCCGTGGTGGCTCGAGATACGTGCGCGAAGATGCTACTTCTTCTGTGCAACTAGCCGGGGTAATGCTCGGGACCGGCCACCGCGGCAAGTGCATCGAGAGCACCGCCGCGGCCCCGAGATAATTTGCCCTCCAGAAAATAACAGGGTGGCGTAGGGACGCCGGCTGGAACGACGTGCACTGCACCGTGCTTCTCTCTCTCTCTCTCTCTCTCTCTCTCTTTCTTTATATCTTTCTCACTCTTTCACTCTTTACCATCCAACCCATTCCAGCTAAGGTACCTACGTAAGGTACTTACATACCTAACCTTCGGAAAGATACCAGCACGAATACCTTCCCTCGTGAACACATCACATCGTTCGCATGATGAACGAATCGTTAGAACCTCGCTGGATCTTTCTAATAAACAACAAGAGTCTCTCTTTCTCTATTTTTCTTTCTTTTTATCTTTCTATCTTCCGAACGTGTTAGATCGGATCGTTCCTTGGCTACCAATAGATAGTTGTTGTCTGATCAAAGAGCTATATACCATCTCGATAGAATTACGATACGAAGCTGTGAATTTCTTGATTGATAAAAAATTTCTGAACTCTAAAGTGATATTACTAGTAACTCGTAACTCGTACTTAGAGATTAAGTGAACAACGAGTTAGCTGAGATTTAAGGAGACAATAGGTACAAGACAATCGGTGCTTCTCCTCATAAAGCAAACTGGATGTATACCACCGACTCACGCTTCCGAGGACGACACTGATGGCTGGCAATTGATGAGCGGTATCCATCAGCGTCATCTTCAAAGATTGGAAACGTGACTCGATATCTCTATGTCATCCTCGCTGATGGCCGCCAACTATAGCTCTTTCTCTCTTTCTCTCCCCCCATTCTCTCTCTCTCTCTCTCTCTCTCTCTCTCTCTCAGCTGCCAATTCTTTTCGACATATACATAGGTAGATATTTGATAGTGCTAAAGAAAGAGAAAAATTCGTCAGTTCTTCCGCGAGATTGACTAACAACGAGAACAACGGATCCTCATGATCCTCGTGTTAGTTCTCTTTCTTCGTCTTTCTCACTTACTCTCTCTCTCTCTTTTTCTCTCTCTCTCTATCTCTCTCTCTCTTTCTATCTTTCTCTTTCTTTCTCTTTCAGTTTGCCATGGAGTCATTCGTTACGAGAATGCCGCGAACAAGAGCAATAAACGTGTCGGAGTGCAGTAACGGGTGATACGTACGACGTGGGCCCCAACCCCCACGACCTTCGCTTTATAGGTCTACTTCGGCACGACCCCCCCGAGACTCGATTTGTCAACTCGTTAGTGGAACTCGTTTAACCTCGGGGCCACGTTCCATGCCACGGCCGCTGACCGTTCTTCCATCCCTTCCCCTTTCTTCCAGTTCATCTTCTCGTTTCAAAGAGAAAGAGAAAGATAGAGATAGAGAGAGAGAAAGAGAGAAAGAGAAAGAGAGAGATAGAAACAGAGATGGAATAGTCGGCACTTTGGGCCTAACCAGTTGATTCCCTTTGTCGTTGGAAGAGAGAATGCCTCTGGTATGGCAAAGCAGGGTGTAAAGAGAAGGAGAGAGAAAGAGAGAGAGAGAGAGAGAGAGAGAGAGAGAGAGAAAGAGAGAAAGAGACGTGGTGCTCCAGTTATAACGGCCCTGGCACGGGTGCCACGGTGACGGATGTCGGACCGTAGCCCATTACACGGAATAGAGAGCCATTGGTCACTCCGACCGAACGTACCTCAAATTGACGAATGGTAATGAGTTCGGCTTGTTAAGTGACTACGCGGATCGTACACGGCACTCCTCCTCTTTTCTAAACCACCCTACTTGCTTCCATCGACTTCTACCGACCTACCTACCCACTCTCTCTCTCTCTCTCTCTCTCTCTCTTTCTCTTTCTCTTTCTTTCTCTCTCTCTCTCTCTCTTTCTCTCTCTCACTCACTCTCTTTGGTTCTCTTTGTCTCTCCCTTTCTCTCTTTCTCTCTTTCGTTCACCTCGACTGGAATTCAACATCGATACCTACCACGGTATTTACACCTATGTGGAGCCGGATGCGCAGTCGGTAAAAGGGGCTGCAACGACGATTCATCGCTGCCACGAGATTAACGGCGAACACGATGCAGCCTTGATCCGGAACGACCATGGTATAATCATACGGTATCGCGTGCGGAATTCCGCGAAGAGCTTTTAGACAAAGGCAAAGAGGAAACGTATTTGTCCGTTGAAACATCTTTTGCTTGGTTACTTCAATGCCTTCATGCATAGGTATTAAATAGCATAGGACATCTTGAATTATCTACGATTTATCCTGATCGTTCGTTTAATGATCAACGCTTTGAGATATTAATATACGGATCGGGGGTCGCGAATAAAGGATTTATCTGTTTTTGATTTTGATTTTTAGTAATGTACGAAAAAAAGAATATATATATATATATGAATAAATAAATAAAAAAGAAAGAAAAAAAAAGAAAAATAGGAAACCTGTGTATTTCCTTTCAGTAGGTATACATCGAACATTGGACAAAAGGATAATTTTAAATGAAAAATTTCCTATGAAGAAGATGAAAGCGTAAGGCTCAAAGGACAACGAGCTTCGAGCTCGTCGTCGTCTCCATCGTCGTTGGTCAGCAACGTCGAGGCACGAAGCGCCATAAATTATTAAGCTAGTGCTAGGTAGACAGAAGCGAAGGATTCGCGATCGATACCTTTAAAAGCACGGCTCCTCTTAGATCCCCCTGCGGACGGCGGCCAAGCCGCAATACCTAACGGAGTTTATTCGACATTGTTGAATGGCGGCAGTTGTAAAAATGATAACGGATGACCCGTAGAGGCTGGAGGGCTCCTGGGTAATGAAGTACGGTCAGTACGGTCTGCCCCTTTACTCGAACGTTGAGAAAAGCTCCTAGACTGACATCCTCTCTCTCTCTCTCTCTCTCTCTCTCTCTCTCTCTTCCTCTCTTCTTGTATTCTCCAATGACAACGAGAATCCACTTTAACTGTCAGTAAGCTAAGAAGCACGAACGATTTTATTTTGTTCTCGTTTAGTTGCTAAATTCAAACATTATTTAACATCGATAGACGTTTATATATTAAAGAGTGTATTGAAAAAAGAATAAGAAAAAACATCGAGTTAACAAATTATTTTAATTATCACGATAAACAGACCCACCCGCGTATATGATCGATGTCTGTAAAAATACAAATTCAATTGATTAGAATCTTTTCAAATATATCGTAAGTTGTAACATTGACGAATAGGTTTAACTTAATTAGAATATTCTCTGAAATATCTGCCATCCGAGTGTCATTTTGTGTCGTATATGAAACGTGTGGGAATAAATTGAAATTGAATAATCGATCGACACATAAAGGGAATACTTTACTGAAAGAAAAGAGAGGGATCTTTATATACGTTGAAGCGATACGCAATACGGGATCCATAAAATTCCTCACTATTACTGGGAAATACAACGTAGTCTGTAATTAGCACTTGACGATGCATTAGTACCGCGCCGTCTCCCTCATCTCGTCGGAGAACGCCCTTGCAATAAAGTCGAAACGACCGACCGTCCGGCGTACCTCGCCTTCTTCATCCGTCCCACTTGGAAAACTGCTCGAGGAAGCCTTTTCAAGGATGTCGAGGAAGAATCTACGAACGAAACTGGACACTCGTTCTATCTCCCTTTCACGATCTTCAAAAGAGAGACGATGAAGACGAAATATTGATCATCCATTTTTAAGTAAACTTTTAATAGAAAAATATATCAAATAATAATAATGTAATTCATTGTACGTGTATGTATAATTGAAAAAAAAAAATTATATATTATAATATAAATGTATATATAGCTGTGTATATCACTCTCAAACGCATAATAAACAACAAGTTTATATATAATACTTTTATCGAAGAATCTTGTGGGCGATTAATTTGATATACGGTATATAATGACAATTATCTCGAAGAAAAATTCACAACACCGAAGTTGTATTCACGAAGCAATTTCCTATTCCCGGTTCGTGAACGTGTCCCGATGTAAGACGTCCGTAGACGATCGTGCAGCGTGCGAAAAAATACTCGTCGGGCTGAGCCGCTACCGATCTGAAAATCGTTCGGTAATCGCAGGTTGCAGATAGAAAGGGAGAAAAAGAGAAAGAAGGAGAGAGAGAGAGAGAGAGAGAGAGAGAAAGAAAGAGAAAGAGAAAGAGAGATGGAGTATCGACGGTGATGGCTCAGCCTCTGAGAGTGCGTGCTCGTCGAAGCACAAGCGACAATCGCCGGTTCCCAAGCAGCTCAGGACGACCTCTCGGCCTCTCCAGAGTAGCCGCGCCCACTGTAAAAGAAACGCAGAGGTACCCGCGTGAGGAGGCACCGGATCGACCGGATGAGACACGTAAAGGGTCCCGACTCAGCAGCATCCACGTTTTCGCATTGCTTCGGATAGCTTACTGTTAAGACCGTTTAAGTTTCTCACAAAATCCTTTATTTTCTTCTTTTATTTTTTTCTTTTTTCTTTTTTCTTTTTGTTCACTATCAATTATATTATTTCATATCGACATTTGAAACTTATATTATTGTTAAATGTAATTAATTGTATTTGATTAATCGTATATGATCATTATATAAGTTTAAATGAATTAATTGTATCGTTATTTTGTATTGACATTTGACATTTATATTATTGTTAAACGTAATTAATTCTATCTGATTAATTATATATGATTATTGTATAAGTATAAGTAATTAATTGTATCGTTAGTAAGTACTTCTTAACAATAATGCATTCTTCGTTTCTCTTTTCCTTTTTTTTTTTTTTCTTATTTCCACTCTCACGTAGTTAAAATGTCATATATTTAGATAAAATATTAACGAGATAAGTCGTTATCGTACGATTATTATACGATTTAACGTTAACGCTTATGCTCTTAGATGATTTCGATGAGATACGAAATACAGGGTGGCGATCGTAAAGAGAATCGAGAAAAAAAAATTGAGCGTGGAAGATTCAGGGTCGATGATGAAACGATTCGGCGGTGGGGTCGTATCAATCAGATCTCGAGGTTGCGTGCTTGAGGTCACGGAGATGGATGGGAATAAGGCGATTGCCCCTCCCACAAAAAGCGAGCAAACTTCAAGCAGGTGCAATTGCTGTGTTCGCGGCCCGAAGAGGTTGAAGGTGGGACGAGGAGAAGAAAGAGGAGGTGGAAGAAAAAGAGGACGAGGAGGAGGAGGAGGAGGAGGAGGAGGAGGATGAAAAGGAGAAGGAAAAAGAAGAAGAAGAAGGAGAAAAAGAAGAAGGAGAAGAAAGAAAAGGCGGAGGAGGAGGAGGAGGAGGAGAAGAAGGAGGAATCGTCGAAACAATTACAGAGCCTGCCAAGGCGGTGTGTGCACTATGCAATTCTGTCCGGAGCTACCGTACTTATAATTGCTTCGAGAAGCAATAATAACGCTTCGCGGAAAAATTCGGTTATAGGTCGAAAGTCGATCACCGTTCGATACGCGGCACTCTTTGATAAAACGTTTACGTATCGAGCACGCTTTCTTTCGACTGTGATTTAAAAGAAAAAAAAAGAAAGAAAAAAAAGAAGAAGAAGAAAGTAAAAAAGAAAAAAAAAAAGAAGAAGAAAAACAGAAAAGAGAAAGAGATTGTAGCCTTACGAATAGGTCGATTTCGGTAATGATGAACAATTGAACTTGCATGTAAACAAGTATGTACTTACCTATACGTACGAGTATGAGTAGATAATAATATTCACAAAGGTGAAGTAAACTAGATATTAAAGAAATTTATTTCTTCTATTTTTCTTTTTTTTGTTTTTCTCCTTCTTTTTTTTTTTTTTGTTTCTTCTTTTTTTGATATCTTGAAATTATACTTGAATTTATCTTACGGAGAAAGCACCATTCGTCTTATATGATAGTTAACATCTTCTAATCAACAATATAGTTATTAGCAATAGTTAAGAAGAGTTCACTTGTATCAAGGAACGTTAGATACTGCAATTTCTATGTGAAAAGTAAAGAAAAGGTGCGGGCTTTGGAGAAACGGAGAGTGAACGTCGAACGTTTTGTAGAATTCGTGACGACGATGTCGAACGTAATTCCATGTTCGGTCAGAAGAAAAAGGAAGATAAAGAGAGAGAGAGAGAGAGAGAGAGAGAGAGAGAGAGAGAGAGAGAGAGAGAGGAAAGAGTAACGACTTCGGTAGTATTCCATCGTAAAACATGAGAGTTTTAGCGAAAGCAACGGACTCGAGCAAAGTAATATAAATTTGTCGAAGCTGCCGCGCGATGATCGTGAAGGGTTGCGCCTTCGTGAAGTACCTCTACGGTACCTCATGGAGTCTCATGGAACCTCGTGGAGGCTCGTGGCTCACGAGTAGAGAGAACGAGGACTCGGTTGAACTCGCTCGGACTCGCGCGATTTCAGCCTCCATACTCCTCGCTCTCGCTCTCCTTTAGTCATTATCCTTTTATTACCAGGCGCGTTATTTAGAGACGATCCTTTTGCGAGCGTTATAGTACGGCCGGGCGATCGCTCAACTGGAAAACGACCCATACTCGTCGGTACTCGGACCGCATCATCGACTGAGAGAGTGAGAGTGAGTGAGTAAAAGAAAAAGAGAGAGAAAGAGAGAGAAGGAGAGCCGGGCATTGCTGCATCTCGTAAATAAAATAACGTTCGATCGTGCGGCCTGGTCCCGTAGCTATCGCACGATTTACGAGCGAACGCCGTTTGCCGCTCGCTCGCGCGCTCGCGCGCCCTTGCACTCTTCCTCAGAACCTATCCGTAAACGACATATGTAAGTGTATTTTTTTCTATACTCGCACTTCTACGACTGTCATTTGGAGGTTGCCACTAGTCCTCTTTTTCCATTCCAAATAAATCCGCTTGAAAGTATCGACAGTCCTGATACTTTTTCTTTTATTTTCTTTTTTTTTTTTATGTTTATATTTATTTTATTTATTTATTTTTTTTTTTTTTTTTTTAATTAAGTCACAAAATATTTGGTCGATTTCACGAGGTAAACTCGTCGTCCTGTTAAGGATCGACACTCGAAAACAACATTCCTTTTTATATTCCTTATAACTGAGGTACAAATAATAAGTCAGATAATGTTTACAAAATAAACTGAGTAAAATACGATCTGCGAGAGAATTAATACTCGAATAAAAAGATTTCTCTGAATTGATTCACATGATTGAAAAAATGTAATAAAACTTTTTCAATGTTTGTTTCTATTTTTTATCACCATCCTAAATACGATTGCTATTATTTTCTAATTCATAAATATTACGAAT
This sequence comes from Vespa velutina, assembly GCF_912470025.1. NCBI lineage: Eukaryota > Metazoa > Arthropoda > Insecta > Hymenoptera > Vespidae > Vespa > Vespa velutina. The sequence goes on along the minus strand of NC_062192.1, from coordinate 7,835,133 downwards.
ATACAAACGTACGAAGAGACATTGATGAATAGTGAAACGACACGTGCGAATGTTTGTTTCATTCGGTAGATCTTTAGTCGGCTGAACCGAAAGAAAATACGGTCCGTGTGCTTACTTCCGGTTCTATCCACTCGAGCGTCGAAATATCCGCACGCTTTTGGATCCCTTGGACCCGGGTGAATCAATCTCAGCGCTCTTAAGAGCCGTCTCGGTCAAGTGGCATCGCGATAGCAATTAGTTCCAAGAATACGTTCGCGTACGTGTCCACCCAGCTGTCTTCTTGTGCCTGTGTCTTGTGTCGGCTAAGTTAACGCGCATTAACTTCGAGCTTTTGATCGAGTTACGATGTACTTTCAAAGAAAAGATTTTCTTTTTCCTTTCTTTTTTCTTTTTTCTTTTTTCTTTTTTTTTCTATTTTTTCTCTTTTTTTTTGTTCTTCTCTACGAGTCACAATTTATGTCGGGACTTGAAGTAAATTCATTACTGATTGATCTTCAAACTCGACTAAACATTCAATGCGTCTTTTATTTTTTTATTTTATTACTAGACATCGGAAAATTTGTAAATAGATGCGTTACTTTGAAAAGTGATTTATAATAAGAGATTAAAAATTTGAAGATTTAAGAAAAAAAAAGAGAAAATAAATTGTTTCGTATTTAAATTTGTTGCGGATTAAAAAATTTACATTCGCGTAATCGTTTAAACGAATATGACTTATATCAATAACAATTAATTGATTTGACTGATATGATACAATTTTTCATTACGTTCGACTTTATGTCTAGTTGTAGCAAAAGAAAAAAGAAAAGAAAAGAAAAAAAAAAGAAATGAAAAATATTCTACCATTCTTCTTTCCAAGACGGATTAATCGAGGATGGAACGGAGAAAGTGAGTAGTCTCGCTCGCGATTCCTACTCGTGTAGTATAAAACGTTAGACAAACCGTACCGTCGGTGATTTACGCGGTGCGATAGCACGCGGAAGCGAACGACTTCTGTGCTTCGCTGCTACTCTCTTTCACAATATACGGTGAACGTTGGCAATACCATTGGCAATGCACATAGACGTATAAGAACGCATTTCATGAGTTTAAAGGAAACACTTTATAACGTAGACACGTAGATATGTAATACATATTACATACGTCCATATTTCGATGTATAAAATTCAAAATAGGTTAACATCGATACGTTACCAACGCCTTTGTATCGTTTTATAAAGGTGAATTAAAAAACAAAAACAAAAAAAAAAAAAAACAAAAAAATTAGCCAAGAAGAATAGTAACACATCTCGGCTCTCTTAAAGAAATCTTCGTGTATTTCGTTTATCTGTGTATATACTTGTGTTAGTGCTCCGAGTGCCGGTAATTATTTCGACGGAATCGGCTCTGACGGGCTTAATGGCCGTGAGTCGGTCTCAGAGCACCAGCAATTAATCACTATTCATTAGGAAGCCGAAGCGGAAGCTTCAACGAGGAAAACGAAATTACTCGCTGTGCGTCTTCCTTTTCTTTTTTCTCTCTCTCTCTCTCTCTCTCTCTCTCTCTCTCTCTCTCTCTCTCTCTCTCTCTCTCTCTTCACCATCCCTCCCATTTTCCAATATCATAGAAAAACCTCTTTTTTTCCTTAAGGAAAGTGATATGACAATGAGAAACAATCATATGTCGTGATTGAATAATTTAATGACATATCGAAAATTCTTAACAATGTATATAAGATCGATCATCTAATTACTCGATATTTAATCTACAATATAAAAAGTGGATATCTTGTCGCAGAACGTGTCAAACTATTTCCTCGAAAAACTTTTGAATTTGTACATTCTCAGTCGTGTAAGTTTGAGGGGATTTCGGACCCTTCTTCCGAACGCTTTAAACAATTTTAAGGCTCATTTCCCGCCCCCTTAAAGCGAATATCCCTCGAATAACCTACGCAGAGAAAGAAGGGAGAAACTTAGGAGGTAAGGTTGATATAGAAAATACTGTAAGAGGAATGGAAGAAAGAGGAAAGGATAGAATGAGCTACATGGATGGGGAAGCATCTAGATCGCAACCCCTTGCTGAAAACTGGTAAGGTAACCCTCGTATTTACCAATTACCTAAGTAATCTGCGGCTGGTTAGATTCCATCTCTGTCCTCGCGACTTCCCATGATTCTCCTTTTGCGGTGATGCTACTGCCTTGGTAGTCCCTAACTCTCTAACTTTAACTAGCCCACGGCTAAGGTACAACTCGAACGCCTCGAGGCCACAGCTCTGACAAACGGGAGACATTATACCTACCCTTTCTAACTTCTCTTTCTCTTTCTCTCTCTCTCTCTCTCTCTCTCTCTCTCTCTTTCTCTTTCTCTTTCCCTTTAGCAATTGACGGTATTCATCCTTCGATAGAAGCCAGATGAAAATCAAATTTGTTCTGGTCTAACGTTCTTGACACGTCCGTAACAACGTTTATTAAATGTTTTCTTTATCTATAAATAAGGAAGAAAATTGTTAACACTTTCAATGAAGCATTTGTTAAAAAAATTAATCGAATAAAATCAGGATCGGATTATTTTTTATTTTACAATTTGAAAAGTACCGACAGTCATAAAAATATTCTTTAATAAGATCGTATCACTTCCTTTGTTATTCATTAGAAGGTGAATACAAGTGAGTACTTGTCGTGCTACGAAAGACTTGCCGTTCTCTGGTCAGCAAAACGAAAGATAAAGAGAAAGAGAAAGAGAGAAAGGGTCGCACGATCGAGAGGTCGTCTCGGGTCGTCGCAAATCTCCCCTTCGCGGAATGTTGATTTCTCTCTCTCTCTCTCTCTCTCTCTCTCTCTCTCTCTCTATCTCTCTCTCTTTCTCTTTCTCTTTCTCGCTTGCTCTTTCTATCTTTATACCACTTTCGAATACTCGTACGTAAAATCACGTTGAAAATGGCAATGGTGAGAAATGTATGAATAATGTGACTAGAATAGATGATAATCACAATACTACTACTACTACTACTAATAATAATAATAATAATAATAATAATAATAATAATAACAATAATGATAATAATAATTATAATGATAATAATAATAATAATAATAATAATAATAATAATAATAATAATAATAAAAAGAAATAAAGAAAAAAAACGAAGAGTTAAATTAGATAATTACAAGCGTTGATCGGTATGAAATATGACTATAAGTGTTATATCGACTTATAATAATTTACTACGCTCGCTGGCTGTGCTTATTCATTCAAATGTAGAATACCTATACGCGGGCAAATAAAGTTAAGGACATGCAATTGAGAATTTAAAGCTAAATTAAGATGGATTGGCGATGATTAAAAAAATTATGATAATACAAATAAGATAAAGATAAAATATTGAAGGGAATGAAATTACATTAAAAGAAGAAATAAAGAACAAGAGAAAAAAAGGAAGGAAGAAGGAAAGAAAGAAAGAAAGAAAAAACAACGGAAGATGACTCGAGATAGTTGAGGATAGAAGATGAGAGGATAAAAGGCAAAGGAAAGGAAAAAGAGAAAATAGAGATAGAGAGCGGAGGTAGAAGAAGATAGCGAAGGTAGCAATGGCGGTATTCTCAAGGCCTACTCATCATGGAAGCGATCCTTTAACCCCTTCGAGTCCACACCGGTGTCGGACTCACATCATCGACGTGAGCTAGCCGAGCGAACGTTCGGCCGAAGATGGCCGCCGAGAGGAGAGTGCTGCCGTCGGTGATTATTGCGTAATCAACGCTAATTATCGTGCCATCGTGGTAAGCTTTCCGTAGGGATGGATCGCGACAGTGTATGCGTCTCAATGTGTAGGTAGTACCTATGTAAGTACTAGGCGTGTAACTACGAGGTAAGGAATTAAAGAAGGAGAAGGAAAAGGAGGAGAAGAAGAGGATAGGAATAAGAGAATGAAAAGAGAGAAGAAGAAGAAGAAGAAGGATCAAAGAAGTCGTGGACTAGGATGTACACACATGTTACCACGAAAGAGACATAATGGTACTTGCTGTGGTAATCTGCATAAGTTATGTATTCATATACCTATAGCTATGTGAGTATGTGTATCTTTATCTTTCTCTCTCTCTCTCTCTCTCTCTCTCTCTTTCTCTTTCTCTCTTTCTCTCTCTCTCTATCTATCTATGTATCTATCTATCTCTCACTCTTTCTCCTGTTTCTTTCTTTATACACCTATCCAACTCTCTTTCACACGTCTACCAGTCTTCTTTCCTTTATATCTTTCTCTCTCTCTCTCTCTCTCTCTCTCTCTCTCTTTCTCTCTTTTTCTCTTTCTTTCCCTTTTTCTATCTCCTTTAGTCGTAGTACAAGTGCAAACACTTTGTCCTCGATCTTTCTCACGGAAGCTGACTAGAGAGACGCAGGACGGTCCCAAGGTCTCATTGAATATGTCTCGAGAATCGGTTTTAACTCTGGCTTCTAAGACCGACCGTTTGGAATCCTTAGAATCTGTCCGACTTCCGGTGCCATTTACCTTAGACGGCTCTGGTATGCTGTCGGTAATAGCAAGGAATTTCAGATCAAGCCGCGAGACGGAACGAACGTCCGTTCGAGATTCCAACGGACGTTTCGACGGGATCGCGTGGAAAACTCGTGATCATTTTTTTCTCTGCGGATTCACGAAAGAGAAAGAGATAATGCAAAATTGTATAGGTTCTTCTAGGATTTATTGTTGTATTGGATCATAACTTCTCATAGTAAAATAATCGTGAAAGTAGAGAGAAATTTTTTTTTTTTTCTTCAAAAATCCAAACGTTTATGTAAGTAAATGTTACTTACGTACGTACATACGTACACACATTAAATGACAATGAGAGATAAAATGAGAAGGAGGAAAAAAAAAATAAGGAAAAATGGTCAGCCATTTTTCGAACAATTATTGTCAGTAACAATGGCCGCCGATTCATTAATTAATAGGCACCATAGTCTGCAATCATGGATGTCTCGTCTGACATTTCGAGTGACAAGGCAGTGTTTCTAGGTAGCGTGACCGCCTGTGTGTCCCGTGCATTTATTATTCAAAGCTCCGATAGGTTACGTCGTAGAGGTTGGTACTTGGAAGTCGTGTTCGCCGGCCATCACGCGTCGTATTAAACGTTCGAGCAAATTGACGTCGTACGACCTACTACCGGTACTGTTCAAAGCAAGAAAATGCGGTACTCAGGCACACCGAAGCCACGTTTGAAATTAATACGTTCGCCTTTAGGCCATGGATGTTAGATTACGAACTCAATGAAAACTTATCGAGGTGACCTATCCTATGGGTACGTGGTTAGAAATGCGAATGAGTAAAATCTATTTGGAGAGAAACTGGTCATTGATCGTTCAAACGATAAAAATTTATAGGTAGTATCTTAGCTTTTATATCGTTCTCTTTCCTCCCTTATTATTTTCTTATTAATATTAATACTCCTTTTTATTTTCTTTTTCTTTTTTTTTTCTTTTACTGAAAAAGAGAGGAAGAGAGATATAGATTTTCGGTCGCAAAGGATTTCTCTTGATAAACCGTGTCCCATAAACAGACATTTTCCAGGGTCGACGTATCTTCACTCTCTCTCTCTCTCGCGCGCGCGCGGGCGCGCGCTCTCTCTCTCTCTCTCTTCTCTTCTCTTTCGGTCGAGCGACATAACCATAGATTCGACTGACTTTGAGCTGCATATTTGATGTCGCATGTTCCATGATAGCCAGAATTTTCCCTGGTGGATCGTGGCGGGCGGTCATAAGAGCCCTCAGTGATTGAGGGTTAGGGCAGAAGCCGATACTGGCTCGCCTCTCTGCGGCCCGCCAAGGCATTAACTTTTCATCTTTATATAATTCCACGGTCATACCATACACCCTGTAAGTACCATACGCGTGTACCTTCTCCCTTTCTCACCCTTCCATCCACCATTTCCCAGTTCCTATGCCGGAACTGAACGTAATTGCCGACGATAAAGATCCACTGAGATATGAAAACGACAGAGAAAGAGAGAGAAAGAGAAAGAGAAAGAGAGAGAGGAAGAGAGGAAGAGAGAGAGAAAGAAAGAGAAAGAGAGAGAGAGAGAGAGAGAGAGAGAAAGAGGAAGAAAGATAGATAGATAGAAAACAGTACCTTACTAGATTTGCCACCGTTCTGGGACTCTCTACCCGTCTCCTAATGTTTGCGTATGCACGATAGATTTTTACGAGCACGTTCTTACAACGTCAAGTGTGTCCTACGTACATATACAAGTAAAATTCCAGTAAATCATTCCTGAGCCTACTGATTACACACGCCAACAAAATGCCCGTCACAGTTTTATGTCCTCCGAGTAGATCGGATTCGTTGAAAGTCTCGACGGTACACGAGGGTAATTTTTCACTTTTGAATTACGACGAACTTCTTCGTATTCGTATCCTCGATCGATATGTACTACAAGGTTTAGAGTTTTCGTTTCGTTTGTCCGTCCCCTAACAGCCTCTTTCCACTGTCTCTTTCAAAAGGAATTCGTTCTATTCTATGTCTGTATACACATTTATATATATATATATATATATATATATATATATATATACATATATACTTTGAAAGGGATGAGAGGCAAAAGACTTCAAGATCGCCACAACATACATACATAGATACATATACATATATATATATATATATATATATATATATACGTGCCTTTATATATGTACGTACATATGTACATACATTCATGTACATATACGAGACGCAATACGCTCAAAAGAGAAGCCACGAAACCACTTTCAAGAGAAATCTATTGCATCCGTTTGTATCGTGGCCCGAGGCAAGCGTGTTTCGTAGCTGAGTGTGGGCTCAAATGACACGGAATAAAAGTAATGCTCCGGCTATACGCAACGCCCCTTCTAAGAACACCCTACTTCTCACCCCTACGAATCGTCGCACCCTTCTTAGAGACGCCACTAGAGGGTTCCTATCAGGAAGCGAGCAATCGATATCCTGGATAAGAAATGCTCACTACGCTGCTTCTGAAGTCTATCTCGGTTATGGATACACAATTATGTTTATCTTTCTATTTATTGTACCTTTTCTCTTTCTCTCTCTCTCTCTCTCTCTCTCTCTCTCTCTGGATGTCTCTTCATCATGAACTAAATATTGACAAATATGTTCGATTTTTTCATTATTTTTTTTTAATTGCGTTATCATTAATTCATTTCTTTTAATCAAACAACGAATTACATGAAAACCGATAATAATTTTGGAACGAAGAAAACGCAACGCATTCGAATTGAAATAATTTTAATAAACAAACATAAATATCATTCAATAGTAATATCATTTAAAAAAATGTTCGAAGAAATTAACCTCTCGTTGTCGGAAAATTGACACGGTGACCTAGTGAAGGGTGTATGTGCTATGACGTCACATAGCTGCTCAACGTAGGGGTAATTCAGAACGGCAGGGTACATAGCTAGGAGGATCGATATTTCGGTCCATGGGAAACATCGGCGTTAAAGAGGAAAACACGTGTTTCAGACATATCCACCGTTTGCCTCTTGCTTATCTACTGACAATTACGAAGAAAAAAAAAAAAGAAATAAAAAAGGGAAAAACGAGAAATAGAAAAAAAAAAAGAAAAAAGAAAAATAGAAAAAACAAGAAAATAATTAATTAAACAAATCGTCATCTGCATAAGTCGGTTATGACTATCCGACTATCGAATGAATCATGGGCGTGAGAAAGATATATTCCATAAATGAGACTTTCATTTGTCATTCGGAAAAGAGAGCCGATGGAGTCAAGTCGATAGGGACGTCTCGACGCCAAAAGGAACGAGCGTCGATTAAAACTTTTGTAAGCCTCCTTTGTCGGTTCATTGGTTCTCTTGGCAAACAAACGTGACAGAGGGATATCTGCCGACGATTTTTTGCTAGCTAACTTTTTCCTCCTTGGTCCTGGTGTGTTAAGCTGTTAGCAAGATTACACCCCACCCCTCATCCCTCTAAGTCTTCGAAAAAATTCTCCTATCCTCTTCTTTTGTTCTTTTCCTTAATAGAAATGTTACTGCATTTCGATCAATGTCTTCTGTCGAAGAGGACGATGGTAATAGACAAAAAGAGCAAAAAATAAATAGATAATAAGATTAATAAACAACGAACCATTCGAATCAAACGAATGTATTGATTAATTTTATATAATTTTGATAAATGACGCTTGGGATGTGTAACATTATTTGTCTAACTCCTTAAAATACTCTTTATCTAATAGAAAACGTAGAGGCATAGAGTGTTAAAGAGAGAAAGACGGGACACTTAAAGCACGCTTTGTAAGGAATTAAACATACGAAAGAGGAAGGCTTTCCTCCTCTTCGAAGACAAGAATCTCCAACGCGCATACGGCGATGTCAAAGTCGTTGGCAGGTGCCGAGGACTTGCTAGGAACGTCCGGTGTATCGTTATCCGCTTAACGATCGCGAGCTCGGATTAATAATCACGGCCGTTCCAAGTCCTATACGAAAGAAGGAGTCGCGTAGAAATCCTTATTTAAAAATAATTGCGTACCCACTTGCGATGGTTTCCTGTGCTTGATTACGGCTAATTGTTCAGAATTTACAAGTATAATGGCGCATTTAACGCGGTGACTACGTAACGGCCGTGACTGCAGTGAGAGCGCCGAGACGGTGTCGTCCCGCAAACAACGACTGCGATATTCCTCTTTGCTAAGTTAGAACAGGAGAAGGAGGAAGAAGAGTAGGAGGAGGAGGAGGAGGAGGAGGAGGAAGAGGAAAAGAAGGAGGAGGAGGAGGAGGAGGAGGGAAGGAGAGGAAAAATTATTATCGTTGCAACGTAACGTTCGCCTTCGTCGTTCCGCATTAATTCTTCAACGTCCTTTCATTTTTTCCGTCAGATTTTTTCTTTTTTCTTCTTTTTTTTTTTTTTTTTTTTTTTTTTTTACTACACACGTTCGGTGATTAATTAATGAAAATTAGAAAGAAAAAAAAAAAAAAGAAACAAAAGGAAAAAGGAAATACTCACCTAGAGTTCCACCTAAAAGATGTACACACATAATGATCGTTCTATCGTTCTTCAAATATTATTTTCTTTACTATCCGTATCTTTAGACATTAAAATATTTTACTTTCCTTTTATTTAATGAGATCAATATAATTATTATATTTTACAACGTTTTAAGAAAAATTATGTATTTCGATTTCTTTTTCATCCTATTTTAACCCACATTATGTTGAACGTTTTAAAGTAAACCCGACGCGTTGCGTACGATGAAAATTTTCATAATCAATTGAACGTTGCTCTCTTAAAAATTTCTACTATATATATAAACGTATATATATATATATATATATATATATATATATATATATATATATATAAACATATATATATATATATATATATACACGTGTATATATGTACCTTGTTTGTGTTACACATCTTTCAGGCTCAGATCTAAAAGATTCCGTGAATGCGAGCCACCCAACGTAGGAACATTTTAGAATTAGACTCAGTAGAAGTACAACGTAACGCGAGGGTTGGCTTGTTCTGTCTGCCGTTGGAGAGTCCCTCTTTCGAAGCATTTCGCAACACGAAAACCACCGCAGTACGCGGAACGTCTTTATGTGGACACACGGTTTGGACATTTTCGCTATCGGTTTGAGCTATCAGCGAAATGACTATTCGCCATCGTATCGAGAGTGTGAGCAAACAGAGAGGGAAAAAGAGAGAGAAAGAGAGAGAGAGAGATAGAGAGAGAATCGGCCACCGCCAATCTGTCGCTGGCTGCATTAAGCCCAGGGGGTTGCCTTTTGAAAAGGTCTCGTTTGATGAAGCTATCTCTCTCTCTCTCTCTCTCTCTCTCTCTTTCTCTCATTCTCTTATTCTCTTTCACTCTTTTTCTCTCTCTCCCTCTCTCTCTCTCTCTCTCTTGCTTTCTTTCTCTCTTTCGACTCTCACTCAGGGATACTTTTAAAGTAAATTAGCTTTTTAGTTTTCTGTGCCTAAAACCCGGGGAATATAACATGTATAAAAGGAAGGGGCTGCTCGACCACCACGCTGCCGGAGGGTTCAACTGCCTCAATGCCTGAATGGACTCTCTCTCTCTCTCTCTCTCTCTTTCTTCTTTTTCGTCTGTACCTTCACTCTCTTTCTCTATCTTTTTCTCTATCGTATTGGTGGCGGCTCGTACATGCCTAAGTCGAGACCAACCACGGTCTGTACTCGTCTACGTACGACTGAATGGCCAAAAACACAAAATGTGTGCTGCATCCGAGGGCACCTCCGACCGAGGTTAATTCACATGAAAGAGCAAACCGCGGCGAGTGAAACGAGAGACAAGAGGCCGCACGCGCCCGATCAAATCCAACGCTGTTTGCCTTTTCTGGTAGACGTTGGTGGACGGTTTTTCGGAAGGACTCGCAGGTTAACATTTCGGCATCACTCTCGAGAAAAAGACGTCCAGGATTCTTCGGACTTGAAACGCCATTTCAATTACACCACTATCCAAAAGATAGACTTTTGTGATAACGATTTGAAGTACTCTTGCACGATGCGAAGTAGATTCGAAAGATTGCAAAAAACTTCTGGACAGTAAAATACAGAGAATTCGTGTTTTCAAGTTTGAAAAGGTGTATTACGTTCTAGTACTTCATCCATGGAAGGTATTCGAGTGAAGAAAAAGGGACGGTGAACTCTACGGCGAAATATAGGTACGATGATACGGTATGAACGAGGTGATAAGAGAGAGAAAAAGGGATTCTTTATTCTACGAAGAAGAGACCTTTTACGAGAAGGCAACGTTCTATGTCTACCTATGTTTTATAACGGTAACATTATCCATCAAAAGCAACGTTAGGCATGTTACGCGATCCTCATTAACGGTGCCAGAGAAGATTTCTAGAGCACATTCCCTCTTTCTCTCTCTCTCTCTCTCTCTCTCTCTCTCTCCTTTTTTTGCTTCCTCTTCGCGATCTAGGAAGTATGCAAGTAGGTTGGTATCTACCTTACGTGCGAAGTGAAAAGAACGTTATAATCCAGATTCGCGAGCGAGCGAATGTCCGGCGATAAATAATCGAGCGAACGAGTAGATTAAAAAGAGAAAAAGCTTAGAGGGAACGAAAAAAAAAGAAAAAGAAGAAAAAGAAAGAAAGAAAGGAAGAACGTTTAAAGGCAAATACTCGCGGACTCCCCGCGAGGCGACCCCGTCTGAACTTCTCTAGCTCGCCTCGCGGGGGGCCCTCTAACGAGCCGTGCAATTAACATTTTTATTAGACGGTTTCTTCTGCCTCCGCTCCTTCCTCTTATTTTCTTTCTTCTTCTTCTTCTTCTTCTTCTTCTTCTTCTACTTCTTCTTCGTCGTCGTCGTCGTCGTCATCCTCGTCCTCGTCCTCGTCCACATCGTCCTCGTTCACGTCGTTCTCGTCATCATCGTTCTTCACTTTGCTCTACATACGTACACGCGACGATACGACGCGTATAATAATTTTTTGCTCTCATTCGAGAAAATTAATTTGATCGTCCAGGTGTTGTATCAGTATAAATAAAAAAAAAAAAAAAAAGAAAAAGGAGAAAAATAAGAAGAAAAAAGAAGAAAAGCAAAAAAAGAAAACTAGTATAATTATTTATTTCTCTTAAGTATAAGTTAAAAGTCTGACATTTCGTCTAATTATAAATAATGTATTAATGAATGTTAGATTTACAACACAAACACACATACACATACACAAGTGTGCATACGTACACGCATGTAACAAACATAAAGAAATTTTCAACGACTCACTCAGAACAATTGAAGAACGTAGCACGACCAATGTGGTATGAAATCTCAAGTAAATATCTCTCTCTCTCTCTCTCTCTCTCTCTCTCTCTTTCTCTCTTTCTCTCTCTCTCTCTCTCTCTCTCTCTCTATCGACATATAAAGAACAAACAAAGGCTTATCGGTTAGGCAGCTAGCAAGCGCACGTAGACACGCGCGTCGAATGCGAGAAGCTGTAAGTACCGCCGTTGTGTCCTGTGGGGTAGGTGGATGATCGAGAGTGGTCGATCACACATCTCGAACCAAACCGATCGGGTTGGCTGCATTGTCCAGCGCGTTCGATGCGCATAGCCACGGTGTGCTACGTGCTGTACGGTGATTTGGCTAACCACACGTTGTTGAGCCATCGGCGGCATCCAGCATTGTTTGCTCGCTTTGATGAGGCCAATTCGCGTTTCGCTTTTGCGTTTGCGTTTCGTACGTACGTAGGAATGAACGAACGAATGAACGAACGAAGGAACGGACGGAGGGACGAATGAACGAACGGATGGACGAATGAACGAACGAATGAACGAACGAACGAGCGAGCGAGTGAGACCGTGCGGGATGCGATTTTGTACGAACGTGTAGGTGGTGGTACTGTTGTAAAATGAGATAGAGAGAAAGAGAAAGAGAGAGAGAGAGAGAGAGAGAGAGAGAGGGCAGCAACCACTTGCCTCTCGCGTGAACGTGTGTGCGTGCACGAGGCTGCGTGTGTCATTAGTGACCCCGAGGGTGACCCCAGGATTCGCTCTCACCATACGGGCCTATCAACACTGACCACCGTGCATTCAGTGGAGGCTCCATTACACACGTTTTCTAACGATCCTTGCCTGTCCACGCATGATGGAGACAAGACGACAGCGACTTGAGGTACTCATAATCTTTTTACCTCAACTCCGTTCTAGTAATAAGTACAACAACACTAGTTGAGGTAGATTATATCAATTTTCTATTTTATTTCTCTCATGATTCGTTTCTTGTTCTTTTTTTTTTTTTTTTACTACTCGTTTCACTTTAACACGATCGATAAAATAGTTTTGAGGTCGTCGTGAGTTAAGAACGGCCGAGGTTATCCAAAATCGATCGGACAAGGGGTGGTCGGGGGGGGGGGGGGGGGAAGGGGGTTCGAACGCTCGAACAACGCTAAGGAAGAGAAGGAAACAAGAGAAACGAAAAGTGGCGATGGCGACGACGACGGCTATACCGATACTCGTCCTAAGCAAGCACGACTCCGCCGATCCGGTGAAGTAACGTGGCGCTGCTATTAAACGCAGACACGAGCGAGCGCCGAGCGGAAATTGCCTAATTTCCTGAGTGCGCAGCGCCGATCCGTCAACCTGACGTGACGGAGACGTAGTTGCACGAATACCGTGACTTTTAATGTCAAGTGTCAAAAGAAACTCGGTGAACTCGAACATATAGTATAAGGTAACGTTGACTAAAGGTATACTTATATAGGTAAGGGGTATCTATATTATATATATATATATGTGTGTGTGTGTGTGTGTGTACTCTAACGAGTGGTCCGGTAATGCGCTTAGTACCGTGTTTGACGGTTAAGTGGATTTTAAGAAACTCGAGAAACTATTCTGAGACACGATCAACTAAGAGCAAAAAAGGGAATAAACGTTAGAAGACGAACGATAATACTGTAGACGTAGTGTACATACCAACAAACTAGCCACTTTTATATGTATCTGTATGTGTTTTGTATATGTATCTGTATGTGTGTATATATGTGTTGTGTCTTTACTGCGAGAAGACCGATCGATTTTCGAAGGAGTAAGCTCACGAAACTAACATAGTCCCTATCGTTGAGGAAAAAGATTAAGCGTCCGACGTGGGTCGTCGTTGATAGAGAAACTAATCCTTCGATTTAGCGCGCTACTAGGGGACTAGCTAGGGTGACAGTAGATAAGAGAAAAGCCGCAATTAAGAGACGTCAATCGTTCGAGAAGCTCCCGTCGCTCGATGCGCGAAAAATCTCACAGAAAAATCGACTACGTCAAATCAACGTTCGATTAAACTAGAGAAATGAACACGTATTCTGAAATTTCTTCGAATTTATATTTAACAGAATTCTATTTATCTCTTCAAGTAATTGAAAACATTGATTTGATATAGATAATTATTAGATATATTGAAATATATCTATATTTTTAGAAATAGAATTTAATAAATCTGGATTGATATATATATATATATATATATACTTACTCATACCATACGTGTGAGATCTCTCGTCATGTTACTCTCTAAAATAACTCTTCGGTAGGCTTGATCGAAATCAAACATAAACCTTACACGCGGAACCTTTCTTTTCTCGTGGCATTCCATGAAAAAGAATATATTCGAAAGAATAAACTCACACGGTATTTCCCGAATGAAGAAGTCACTTCAGAAGAATGACGTTCCTCGTTTCCCATTTCAACGGCTTTCTCGTCGCCGAACGTGTTTCCGCGCGAGTGAACAAACGATCAAGGAGAAATATCGTGCGATTAGCGTCGAGCGAATGGACGCACGATCTAGTGGAACAACCAAATTACATGGATCTCGGAATAACTCGAGATGCATTACCTTCACTATATATCTACTACAAACAGTCATAATCTTGGTGCATCGAGATGTAGAAAAGGGACATGAATTTAGTGGAGGAGTGGGCGGCAAGGATCTAGGAACGGGGGAACATGAACACGTCGCTCTAGGTGCTTGTCGTCCATGTTTCTAGCATCTCCGACGGCGTTAGGCAGAAGAAGTAAGTACTTACCTAACTATAGAAAGAAAGAAAGAGAGAAAGAGAAGGAAAGAGAATAGTACTCGCGGTTCCTACGATCTCACTGGGTTCATAGTCACGATCCGTGACGTAGGGACTCTCTAAGGAAATTTATGTGCATGGCTGCGAAGGTACGAGCTGCCGACTACTACCAGGGAGCATAGGTATCTTTCTCGGTAAACCGTGTTACTCGCCTACACACACACACACATATGCAAACGCGCGTGCGCGCACTCACAAAAGCGAGTATATTTCTATCTCTTTCTCTTTCTCTTTCTCTCTCTCTCTCTCTCTCTCTCTCTCTCTCTCTCTCTCTCTCTCTTACGTAGATACGTTGGGTAGGAGCAATCTCCGGTGTCATCCGTGCGACGTATCCGTGGAGAAGCAGATGCCACATGCGCGCCGCTGTCAGCACGAAGAAAGAGAAAGAGAGAAAAGCGAAATAGAGAGAGAGAGAGAGAGAGAGAGAGAGAGAGAAAGAGAGAAAGAAATAGGGAGAGGGAGAGAAAGAGAGAGAAGGATAGATAGAGTTGGATCAGTTGAGCGTCTTCTCCCACTCCTTGACACGGTGGGCGTGTCTGGCTTCCCCACTCCTCGGTCTCCTTCCCCTACGACCCCTCCAACGCTCTCCCCACCACTCGACCCCAACCGACCGACGTCCCGAGATGTCCCTCGCTTCGCTTCGCGAGCGACCCACAGAGGAGGGGGACGGCTCGTGTCGCACACAACCGGACGGAGAGAGAACCTTACTTGCCCGTGTCTTTCGTCGACTGTCCCCGATTGTACCCACCATCCACGCCTTCCACGACTTCCCATTGGTTCGATCTGTCCCCAGGCACTCTGGTGACACACGCCCTCACCAACGTTTCAACCGTTCGCCGACAACTAGACGGCGCAGGTTCCTTCCTGAGACTTCTTCTTCATCTTCGTCTTCGTCTTCGTTTTTTTTTATTACTACTACTACCTTCTCTACCAAGATCAAGCTATAAAAATGATCGTGAACGAAGAACATTTTCTTTTCTCTCATGTCGTGTATCAAATTTAAATCGATCAAATAATATGTTTTATTTATCTTGGTATGCTATTTCTAAAATGACTGATCCTGATTTGAAGAATGATCCTTTTTATCTCATTTGTTATTTCCTTCTTTTTTATTTTTCATTTATGAAAATTTAACAAGATAAGAATACCATAGGATAGATCGGAGGTAAACGTTTAAATACTTACGTTCATTTTTCTTCCTTCCTGTGAATTAACTATACACGTAAATAAGTACACCCTAGCGTTCCCTTTCGAAACCACTGATCGGACAGCTGGGAAGCGTAGACCTATTGCGTAACGAGGACTATATTTGCCGAGTCGTAAAACGTAATTCGCTTAGTTGGCCAGATCGGCCAGTTGACGAGGGCTCGACCCTGCCTCTCGTGAAATTGCAATATCTTTAACAACGAAATGTTTCCAACGTAGGTAAGTCCCGATATTTTATCAATCGCAAACACTCAACGTGACGTCCCCGAGTTTGATACAGAGATAGATAGAAAAAGAAGTGCGTGTGAGAGAGAGAGAGAGAGAGAGAGAGAGAGAGAGAAAGATAAAAAGAGAAAGAAAAATACAAAAGAAAGCTTCGTTCAATCGTCTCATCTTCGGGGATGGAAACGATTGTTTCACCGGGAGATTCGAATCGAGAGGAACGACGAGGAGTCTGATGGAGGCAACGATAACGACGACGGAAATTGAATTCTCTCACCAGTCATCCCGCTGCGAAAGTGCATACACGAACGCACCGTGTTCGACGCGTTTCTCTCGCGAGTCCAGGGGCTGCGGCCATGTACACTATATAGTATACTACCTGTATATTACCTATATATATATATATATATATATATATATATATATATATACATCGATGTGCTCGGAGAGATCGAAAAGGGAGCCGGAGGTACTATTCCCCCTCTTTCTCTTCTCCTCATTCTTCTCCTCCTCCACCTTCTTCTCCTTTTGTTTCGCCTCACCCCGTAGAACTGGTATACGTTCTACGTTTCCAACGATTTACCTGCCAGCCCTGAGAAAGAGAAAGAAAATGAAAGAGAAAGAGAGAGAGAGAGAGAGTCCGTTAAAATGTACCGCTTCCTTCTCCTAGCGATCCAGACGTTCGATCTGGAGTCCTCCTCACCTAAGTCTACCTTTGTTTTCCGCACGGCAAGCTGAAGATCGTGACGTTCCTTTTTTTTTCTATTCTTTTTTTACACGTTGCGTACCGGTAAATGTTATACTACCGATCGATGGGAAATTGGAAATCCAATTGCTTGTTGTGGTCGATGGAAGAGTTAATTGATGTGTCGTTTTTTGATATCTATATTACGATGATGGCAACAATTGGTATCAATTATTAATTATAATAAATAATAGACTCGAACGTTGAGACCGTAAAACAATGATTTCAATTCAATACTTAGACTGTATTTCTAATACGTATATTAAATCCTAATTGCCTGTACTGAGTTACGCATTAAAAATAAACTGGTTCGAAAGTACTTTAAGCGCATTCAAAAATCAGACCACAAAAGATTGGAAGCAGGTACTAAAAATAAGATCATAAGACTCGTCAACGACCTATCCATCTCCAGCGACAGATACCTACTCAGTATATGTGTATGTGTATGTCTGTATGTGTGCGTGTAACGCATTGAGTATTCCCTCTTACATATATACGATCTATGTACATGTATATTGAAGGCGGAGATGTGCGGGGGGTCTCACAAAAGGTGAACCCACTTCGTGGGTCTGCACGGTTGATACGCGTTCGCGGAAAGCGGGAGGCGGCAAAGTACGAAGGTAGAGTAGGGTAGTAAAGAAGGAAAGAGAGAGAGATAGAGACGAACTGGTCGGAGCGAGGAGGAAAGAACGAAGTGGAAGAGAGTTAAACAGAGATGGAGATATGGATCGAGGTTCGGTCGTTCTCGGCAATACTCGTGAGTTTCCGTCTCTTGGTGGTGGCCGCGCACCTCCGCCAAGTTTCACGCTGCGTGGAACGAAACTCGTACGCGATCAGCTCACCGAGCCCGGCTTCCTTACGTATGTGCTCTCTCTCTCCCTTTCTCTCTCACTATCACTCACTCTCTCTCTCTCTCTCTCTCTCTCTCTCTCTCTCTAATTTTCTCTTTTACTCTCTTCCTCTCTTATCCTCTCTCTCTCTCTTCCTCTCTCTCTTCCTTTCTCTCTCTCTCTCTCTCTCTCTCTCTCTCTCTTTCTCTCTCTTGCTCTCTTTGTCCATCTTTTTCTCACGGTGTGTCCTACGAAGAACGAGACCAGAACGAGAATACGGACGACCGACGACGACCAGTCGTGTCGTTCTCGATGTGCGCGCGCGTGCCGATCGATCGAAAAATAGCCGGCGAGTGAGAGAGCGAACGAACAAGCAAGCGAGGAAGCGAGCGAAGGCGGTACTTCGACGAGAGCTACTCGTTTCGCAAGGTTCTCGCGAACGTCGTACCGTCGGCTTTAAGAGCTCCAACGGCTCACGAGAAACTCCAAGAGGAAAAGAAAGAAGAAAGGAAGAAGATGACGAAGGACAACATCGCGATGGATTATAATACCCAACATTCGAGCTGACCGAACGTTGAAAAGTTCAATCGTCGAACGACGCCGAGTCTCTTCGTCAATCTATCTTCTCTCGTGTTGTCCTCGCGTCGTGTCGTGTCGTGCGCGCGCGCGCACACCCGACCGTCCACTGACCGTGCCGCGTTCGCTCCTAGTGTGTGTCGTGTGCTCTGCCTCAAGCACGTTGATTTGTCGCCGCTTGAGAAAGGTGGGGATAACGGGAGTGGGACAGGCTGTGCGTGCGTGCGAGAGAGACAGGCGGACGAACAAAGTGGGACGAAGAAAAAAAGGCACCACCTAGTGACAGTTTCTTTTTTTTCTCCCTCTCCCTCTCCCATTACTTTTCCTATCTCTCCCTCTCTCTCTTTCACTCTCTCTCTCTCTCTCTCTCTCTCTTTCTCTCTTTCTTTCTCTTTCTCTCTATCCATTTTTACCCAACTAAAATGCTAATTCTACGATAGAGCGAGCGATCCCTTATTTCAAGAAGAAACGATACTAGTGACTCTAATTCGTATAGACTTGGACTTGATTACGATTTGTTTAGATTAAGCGAAAGAGATCTTAAACAAATGACAGCACGGATGTGTTTTTCTACAAGGAGAAAAATCAAGAACGACGTTGCTTTTCGGGCGCAGGAAAATTGTTCTCGTAGGCGGGGCTTAAGGTCGAGGACACGTGACACCGAGGAAACTGTCACGCCGCCCTTGTCCTCCCCCTCTCCAACCTCAGCCAAGGGGTTCTCCTTCTCTTCCACTTCGTCATCCCCCACCATACTTATCGTATCTATCCTACATCGTTGGACTCTCGAAAAGTTAGAAACGTGGAGGTGTGTTATGCGAAGGAAGTGCCTTTTCTATTTGATCTATCATAGAAATGGAGAAACTTTCGTTTCTCATTGAATCCTTTTCGTGTCTAAAACGTCTTGAAATTTGGGAAGAAAAACGATGACGACGGAGACAGGTTTCTTATGGTTTTCCTGGTGGATTTTGATTTTTCATATAGAGTCCCCAGACATGCTTTCTTTTAGATCATACTTTGTTGCACGTATCACGTGGCACGGAAGATCGTTCAAGATTTCAGGTTGATGAAGAGAACGATGAGATTATCGACGAAGGAGTGTCGATCCGACACCTGAGAGAAAGAGAGAACATCGTGGAGAAAATGCAGCAAGCTAGCGTGGGTGGTTGTGACGGGGATTTAGATCAGCGGAGGAGTCCGTGTGCAAGGTCTCCGCAGGTGAAATGCGAGCCGTCGAGCGACAACAGAACTATTAGCAGCGAGCTGCTCGATAACGGCAGAGTGAAAGTGAAGCTGGAGATGCCGGAGCCTACTGAAGGTTACGAATCCAAGACCGAATCACGAGGAGATGATTATCATCATCGTCCGGATTTGGATTATGGTTATGAACGAAAACCCGAAGCTTTTCTCGGAAAATTCGAGAGCTCTGATTATCCTTCTCACTGTCAAGGAATAGGAGGAGGAGGAATAGGAACAGGAGGAGGAGGAGCAGGAGTGACAGGAGGAGGAGGAGGAGGAGGAGGAGGAGGGACAACAGGAGTAGGATATCAACGTCCCGATATAACAAATTCTACTTTTGGTTTTCCTCGTTTTTATGGGCCACCTACGAGCGCACCACCTCCACGTTTACCGGATGTTTTTCCGAGTAGACGTATTGACGAGCCTAAACACGAGGATCATCATGATCGAGAACGATCGTCGCACGATCGACATGCAGCTTATAGGATGGCGGTATCTGCCCTCACAAACGACGGCTATCTTCGTGATCATCATCATCATCATCATCATCATCATCATCATCATCGACCCCCTCAACCTCATCATCCTTCCTCACTTCCTTCTCATCATCACCATCATCATCATCAACAACAGCAGCAATGCTTTGACGATTATCATCGAGCTAAGGCATCGGCTTATCCATCTTTATCCTATCCACCCTTTAGACCGTCGTCCGTGCCACAACGTGCTCCATACGGTCCTAATCATCAAAACAATAGCATCTATAGAACCACCGGACAATATCAAAATAGGCAACAACGAAAGTGGAGCAACGCGACGGCTTCTCTTCGTGGGTTGCAACCATCGATACCCGTGAGTTATTTTCTTCTACGTTTATCTTCTGTCGTCTTCGACAGATTTTAACTTTCATTTTTTCTCAATTAAAAAAAAAAAAAAAAAAAAAAAAATGTAACGTAAACGTTTCGACTGATAACTGAAAAAAAGAACAAAAAAGAAGAAGAAAAAAGAAAGAAAAATGGGCCGAACTCGAGCGCAATCGAAGTTACGATTAAAACAAATCAAAACAAAAAAGAAAGAACAAAAGAAAAGAGGAAAAATAATTTATATTTCTTTAGAAATTGGATCGTTCCTCGTAATTCGTTGGGATTCAATCGATGAACCGGTTCGTTTTATAATAGATGAGATCCAATCTACTTGGATCACTCTTTAAATCGAAAAAAGTGGGCGATCGAAAGTCCTGGGGAGTTAAAGCGCTCGTTTTCGCTTATTATCCATTATACTTCGGCGACGTAACTCGAGCATTTTCGCACAGGGCCGCTGCGCCGATACGGAAGTGAAACTCGCCGTTCGTAAAACCAAGCTCTGTATCGTGTTCATTAATCTTATTAATTCAGCTCACGCTAATCAATGGTTTAGAGTACAGAGAATAACGTTTTGACGGACAGCACGTTGCACCTTCTTTTTTCTCTTCCTTCTTCCCCATCGTCTTTCTATCTCTCTCTCTCTCTCTCTCCCTCCCTTTCCTTTGTTTTTCGACGTTTTTTTTTCTTCAGTATTCTTTCTTTCTATTTTTCTCCTTTTTTCTAGATTACCTATCGTAGTATAAAGAAAAGAAAGAGAGAGAGAGAGAGAGAGAGAGAGAGAGAGAGAGAGAAGAAAAGGATGGAAGTGAAGGAGGAAGAGGGAGGAGTGAGAGAGACCAGAAAAGTAGAGTAAGGAGGATCATGCCTTAAGGGTATAGGTATACCTACGCGTTGGTATTAAATGAAATCGAATGAAACCGTTCCTATGACCGTTCGTTCAAAAATTACGACACGCTGGACGAAATTACGGTGATTATGCGGATCGTGCGTCGGTTTCGGCCCTCCGGGAAGGACCCGGCACCTTGACGAAGGGAAGGCTAAAGAGATACGTGTGTAGACCTTGTCGATACCACCGGCATTGGATTATCGATGAAACGAGATCGATGGCTTCTTTAGCGGTCACTCGAGTTCTCTTGAATTTACGAGCGTCTTATGTACGACGTACGACGCTCAACTTTCCTTGATGTTGGATAGTTTCTTACTTTGGATATGTTCAATAAAATTTCTTCGATCAAGGAATTTATCCATTAGATATTTACGCTTTTTAAAGAATTTATGATAAATTCGATCATTCCTTTTTTCAGAATGGATGAACGATGATTAAATACATAATCAGTTTGAATAAATATTTATCATAAGTAATAAATACCTTTTAATAGATATTACAATTTACGGTATCTTTATATATATATATATATGTATGTATATACATATATATATATATATATATATATCAATGTACTTAGAAATTTTTAAATATAGATATAGTATAATTATAGTTACGTATCTCGATTGGTTGAACTTCGACGTGAAGATCGACAAAATAAAAGATGGAAAAGCAGGTTCCACTTTCCGTTTTAACGACGAAGGATATACGAGCTATTCGATGTGTTCTTTCTTTATGTTTGATTCTCGATCTCTGGGCGGATTCTACTTCAAAAGAAGTAGACTCTCCTAGGTAGTAGGTGTTAGAAGCGAGTCTTTCGAATCGCGCGGAAGCCATCGATGTTCTCTAAGTGTTTGGAATGTATGTATCGTCGAGAAGTAAAGAGAAGAAGAAAGAGCAAAAGAGAGAGCGAGAGAGAGAGAGAGAGAGAGAAAGAGAGGGAGAGAGAGAGAGATAAAGAGAGACAGAAATAGTATACTAGAGAAGTCCGTGTATACTCTCATCTGCATAGTGTTTCCTCTCTTTAACGATCGTTCATCTTCCATCCTCGGACGTACGCACCTGTATCGAGATAACACTTAGCAAGTAACGTATATCCAGAACGAATAAGGGCATTGAATCGAAGCCGATCCCTTTGGGCCTCCTTTCCTTCGATTTCTGCTCTATCTCTCTTTCCTTTTCGTTTGTCGCCGTAACCGAGAGTATCGATTTGCGTTAGAACGAAGGCGCGAAGGAGTCTATAAATTTCTATTGCCTTCGGCAAAAATGGCACACCTGTGCTTATTTAGATAGGCGCAGTCTCCCGAAACGATTTTCTCAGATAGGATCGTTTCTATCCAGGATTTTGCATCAATGTCTTTTCTATTACTTAAATGTACTTAGTAAACGAATAGTTCCTATCATATGGATTTGATAATAATGATATCTATTGGATTATTTGTTTCAGATTAATAATTTTTTTTCTTTTTTTTTTTTTTAGTAATAAAGATAACGATACATCGTTGAGTACACGTTGAAATGACTTTCTCGAAACTAATTAAATACGTGTAAGAATAGTTCCTTTGTTCTTAAATTATTTTTTTCTTTCTTCTTTTTTTTTTTTATTTTTTTTATTTTTTGTTTGTTTCGTTATTTCACCTTTAACATATATACGTTGAGTTCGTAATAGGAGATTAACATTTAGCCTTTAATAAAAGTAAAACCTGTCATCTATATGGCATATTATGTATAAAAACCGTGACGATTTACAAATACCATCGTTGTAGGAAAGAGAAAAGGAAAGAGGATAGGTAAAAAGGGTGGAAATGGTGGAAAGGGGTGGTTACGCTCGCCAGATGCGTGTATTAGCCGACCGATGCGTTTTTCTACCTGAAGGGCGTTCGATCGAGTGGCAGGCAGGCCTACAGCAGCACATGGCACTGCTATGGGGCCAGTTTCGAAGGGGCATACCAGGCCCCGTACGATTCGATTCGTCTCGTAGACACAGTGTCGAGAAAATGAGAACGGTTCTGAAAAGAACGAAGGCGTGGGGAGTCCCGCTCCCCTCGCCACGCTTTTCATCGTATACAAACACGATTTATAAAGTAAGTAGATAGGTACTATCTGTGCTTTTTTCTTTCTTTCTTTTTTTTTTCTTTTTTCCCTTCTTATCCGATGAAAGAATCTTTCGTGTTCAAGAAACGAAATCTTCGAGAGATTGAAAATTTTGTATTGTTGATGTTACGATGATAATGACGATGATTAAACAATATCTTTATCTTTTAATTTGAAGTGAATGAATAGATGAAAATTTAATTAGATTCGTTAATAAGAAATTTGTATTTTCTAATTGAACAAAATCAAATGTTAAATAGATAATTATAACATTTTTATATTATTCATTGTTACATGAAGATAGAATATATTCAATCATAAGAGTTTATCAGAAATTTAGATAAATCGATTATATGTATGTATTATTTCCTGGGAATTATTTCAGATATGATCTTTCTACTATATCGATTTGCATTCAATTTTCCCTTTCACAAACTCGTCAAACTCTCCATTTACAGAAATGATAGTCCGTAGAGCAGAGATTTTGTGGGCTCTGGTGGTGTATTATAAAAAGAGTGTTTTATTAGCGTGAAAAGCAGGGAATTTCAATGACACGCGACGATCGCTAGGTAGAAACGTAGGAAGAACCGATGTGCAATGTAACACTTGTGGCTTTTATAATGCCCTACCGTATGTATATACATATATACGTACACAAATATAGAGACGTATATACCTACCTACGGGTTGACTCTCGATATCGCCCGTAATCACGAGCAGTCCTCTCTCTTTCTTTCTCTCTCTCTCTCTCTCTCTCTCTCTCTCTCTCTCTATCCTTCTTCTCTTTCTCTCTTTGTCTCTCTCTCAGTGTCACTTTATGGCACATGAATTATTAATGGCGCGCGTTTATTCACATCACGCTTTGCCGCCGACCGTCCCCAGGTTTTCCTCTGGATCGCTGTCCGCGATGCCAAACGCACTCTTTTTTTTTTTTATATTTCAACTCTTCTCTATTCGACAGCCGATCGACGATCGCTTTATCGTCATCGAGCAGACAGTAAAGAGAAAATGATGCTTTCATCGTTCGCATTCGAAATGATGAGAAAAGGGATACGACCAGAGTCGTTTATTTATTTTATCTTTTTTAACAAATTCTCAGATATCTATCATTTTGTTTATTTGTTCGTTTCGTTTCGTAGCAGAATAGTTTCGATCGTTTTTATTTGTTTAACATTTAATAATTCCATTATATATTTAGATACTGCTTATTATATTCCATTAAATATTAGGAATAAAAAAAATAAAAAAATAGAGTATTAAGAGTGTTATATTGATCGGAAATTAAAATGCTAGCTAAATGATTTGATTGAAAATATTTTAAATGTGCATCGTTGAGAATGAAATTTCTTTTTTATTTTATAATTTTACACATTGTTTCATTATACACATACCTGTGTATATAAAATAAACAATAAAAAAGATCTCGCAGTTTACTGAATTTTTTTGTATTACCAACAACTTACAATGTAACAAAATAACTTACAACTTCAAATGTAAAAAAATAAAAAAAAAAAAAAAAAAAAAAAAAAAAAAAAAAAAAAATATTGATAACGTTGATCGAGCAACTTTTCGATAAGTCATTTAACACGTCGAAACAATTTCATTATTTCTACTGTACCACGTAGATAATTCGATGTGGCGAACTGAAAAAAGCCCCGAAAAAAAGGAAAAAAAAAAAAAAGAAAAAAAGAGAAGAGAAAAAAGAAAAGAGAATTGGAAGGCCGCAACCCTCAGGATGTTATTAAAGGACAGGACGTCCTTTAATCGCGTGCGCGACTAAACCGCAGTCCCGAAGCCGCACGCTAATTATTTATTCTTCGTTATGCCCTCCTTCTGACGTGGCGTGACGATTCCCTCTCTACGCGTCCTCTCTCGTCGAGTCCTTTCAACGGTCTTTTCTTTTGGGGAGATATCCTATATCCTCGACGTGATTCCTTAACAAAAAAAAACGTTATCTGTCTAATCTTCTCTTTTTGGAGATTTTTTTCTCTTTTTCCTTTTTTTTTTATTTTTTATTTTTTTATTTTTTTATTTTTTTATTTTTTTATTTTTTTATAAAGAATTATAATTACGCATTATTGCGACTTAATACGATTCAACTGGATGGATAATGAGTTGGATAGATTAATTTTATCAAGATATACAACAAATTGCAAAGAGAATATATGTAATTATCTATTAATGGAAAAAAAAAAAAAAAAAACATTTGATATGGGTAAAATATCTGCTTGAAATTATAAGAAAAATATAAAAATAAGATTTTCAATGATTAAAATAATAATTCTAAAGTGATTTGTTTAATTTTGAATGAAAGAAAAATCGTTCTTAAGGATCTAAGCGAAAAGACTTATTACCTCGTGAAATGAAACGTTGCCACGGCAGTATTGCGTAGCTGAGAAAAGAGAAGGTTCCTTTGACATTACTGTGCTATAAATCGCCATTACATTGTAACTCATAATCGTGTCCCCTGAAGGCACAACGTCGCTTTAAAACATTCCTCTTATGTTCGGCGCCGGTAATAAACGGTTACAAGACTTTTCTCATGTTTCCTTTCACGAATTACCTTTTAAGCATCTATTCAACCTAAACGAACGTAACGATGTCCCTTATTCGATCACTACTTTTATGTAATATTTTGATATTTATTATTTACTTATTATTAAAATATATTACGACGAAGTTGCAGATTCCATTCGAAGAGTCAATTTTATTTCGATCGAAGAGAAATTCCAACCCCAGGCAAAATTTTCAATCTCGACTATGTCCAGAAATATATATATATATATATATATATATATATATATATATATATATATATATGTGTACTTTTTTTTTTTCATCGAACACAATGGAAACGCGGAGAAACCTCGCCGAGAACGACCGTTTCGAAAGTCGATAATTTCGTAGAAACTCTTTAATCGTAGAAATCGAGTAAATATACTTCCTTACGTTTACTCGTTAAAAATGGAAAAAAAAAAATAGAAAGAAAAAAATTCGTTGTGCAAACGCGTGTATATATATATATATATATATATATATATATACAAAAATACAAACGAAATTGAGTTTTGATCTAAAAATCTAAATAAAATGTAAATGATTATTGAACTGAACGTAACAAATCACTTAGGTAGCCCATAGAAAGTGGAATATCCGATTGAGAGACAAGAGATAAAAGTCGTAAAGCACATCGACATTAAAACCGTCCGAAGACGCAACGATGTTATTTATTACACTATTCTCATTATTTACAATGACAAAGGCATGCTCGTTTCGCTCGTAGAAGCAAGAGCGAGAGAGAGAGAGAGAGAGAGAGAGAGAGAGAGAGGCGTCATTAAGTTATCGAGCGTTCTTAATCGAGTTACTTCGACGTTCGCTAACATAAGACTTCCCATAAATTCGCGAGACTTGCGAGCTTAGGTACGTTTAATTAGTCGAACAAAGCGACATGAGTCTGTGTTAGTAGGTACACGGCCAGAAACTTGCGTTTATTTTCCCGTGTTGGATAAAGCGCATTTATCGGAATGCGCTTATGCTCTTCCGCTTTGTGCCTCGTGCCCTTTATATAGTCTTATAAGGATTGTACTTTTAGAGCATGGTCCGATTCTCTCTCTCTCTCTCTCTCTCTCTCTCTCTCTCTCACACACATACACACATATATATTCTTTCTTTCTCTCTGTTCATTCGTATCTACGGTACCCTGGTCAAACACGACCCATCGATTCTTTATGGCGCCATTAAACGTACGCGGAGTCATAGTCGCATAGTAAACATTATTATAATCCGAGCGTGGTGTTCCATGGCCGTGCCGATTACGCCACAAAGGGCACGGACCGAGCTCTTTACGAGCGCCGACACCTACCAACCGATCGACGTGCACGAAGCGAGAGCAGAAAGAAGATAAGGAGGAGAAAGAAGAAGAAGAAGAAGAAGAGGGAGAAGAAGAAGAAGAGGCGTACTCGCGTCGATATTCCAAGCACGGATATTAAAGTAATTGATGCCTCCATAAAACGATGCGCGGAAAGTCGACTTCTCGATGTCCCTGAGACCGTTTGACCGTAGTAAGCACGTATTCCTGTAATTTCCTTTGCTTTCTCTCTCTCTCTCTCTCTTTCTCTTTTTTTGTTTCTTTTCTTCCTGTCCTTCTCTCTCTCTCTCTCTCTTTCTCTTCCTCTCTCTCCACACCTGTTACAATATTACGTTTTGGAAGTCGTTCGATCAAGTGTATATCGTAATTTAAAAATTCACCACAGATCCACTCTTAAATGTTTCGGTCTTCTTCCTTCGTTTTCCTAAGATACTCACGAAGATTTATCGTTGGCTATTATTAGACATAAATCATCTTTCCTTCAAGACTTTTCAATACCGTCTTTAAACGGACAATCATATCTACATAGTATGCACATAGATCGTATATGAGATATAGGATAAATAATGATAGAAGAAGGAGGGAAAAAATAGATGATTCTATTGAGAAAATGTCAAAAAATAATGTCAAAGAATAATTACAAGGAAATACGATTACAAAAATTGATCAATAAAAATTAATGTAAATGAATAATTAAAATTATAAAGAAAAGTTATTTTATATGTTTTAGTGTTGACTAAATTTTCTTTTGAAAATATTGTACCATAGCTTTATTCTCTAACATACATTTTAATCTTATAACTTGGTAAGAGGATAACGGAAAGGAAAATGAGAGAGAGAGAGAGAGAGAGAGAGAGAGAGAGAGAGAGAATGAGAGAGGTAGAGGGCAAAAAAAAAATATGCAAAAAAAAAAATGAAAAAAGAAAAACGAAAAAGAAAGAATCAAAGAAAGAGGAAGATCGTTCAGCAGAAGGTAGAAAAATATTTATGAGAAAAGCATCCTTTCTCATAATATCCCTGTTATACCTTTCGGCCTCGCGTACTTACGAGCACGGTCTAAAGCCGCGGGAAGAAGAACTAAAAAGGGAAGGCGCCGAGGTCTAATACGATCTCACGATAGACGGCATCGCTCGCGCCGTAAAACTCGCTTTTACACTGTGGAGGCAGGCGTGCAGTCGTCGCCCACGCGATCCACCCGGTCTTTAAATCGTTCGAGTACCTACATCCTCTGTGTTCTGTTGCGAACCGGGGACACAGTGTCTTGCTGCCCGAGTTATATTGAACAGCTTTGACTATGACCTTCGGACGATGAAAGAAAATGTGATTTCTTAAATATAATGAAAACGTACTTGTGTATTTTCTCTTTTCCTTCTATTTTTTTTTATTGATTTTTTTTTTCATTCGATTAAAACAACTGATTATTCCGGTGAATCATGATAATTAACGAAATAACAAACGCATTTTAAATCGTATTTAAGAGATACTCGTTGTTTTTTTCCTCTTCATTTTTGCAAATGAAACATAATCTCCAGATTTTTTCCACGCGAGAACTTTCTGTTTTTTTTTTTTTTTCGAGCTCGTACATATCATCTTCGAAAGAGGAACGTAAAACAACGACAACAGCAACAACAAAATTGAACAAAAATTGAAAGAAAGAAAATAAAAATAAAAAAACAAAAAAGAAAACAAGAAGTAAGAAAGAGAAGGTGAGTTTGGTATAGGTGCGAGCAGGCGATCATTCTCGATGGACAGAAAATAATTACGTCGAACGGTCGGCTCTTTGGCTTAGGTCGATCGTAAGGACTTGAAAAGGGAACGGCTGAACTCGGAGCTTTGGGATCCAAGTGATCGTCAGAGAAAGAAGGAGAGAGAGAGAGAGAGAGACAGAGAGAGAGAGAGAGAGAGAGAGACAGAGAGAGGAATAGGGATGCTGCGTGGAAAGGGCACATGGAAGGAACAGCGTGTAACGATGTATCAAGCTGTTGCGCCCCTGGCGTGTCCAGCAATGGTGGCGTGGATCGTCGCTTTGAACTGGACCGTGCCGCTTCGGCTTTGCATCATGCCTTTACACGCTCCCAATGCCCAAACGAGGAACGATAATGCCTCTCGCTCTCGTCCTGTTCCCGCGCATAGACACTATTAATTTCGTATCCCTTCCTTCCCGGACCATGGACCACAACAGGCTCGATATGCCGACCGATATGCTGATTTCTTACTACCGATTATTGACTCGTCGTCTTTCTTCTACTTGGCTTCTCATTCGATAGCTGAATGCATTTACTGTATTGTATATATCTATACTGTACATTGTAATACAGTACGATAGATACTGTATAATATATATTGTATAAGATTTGCAAAGCTTTCGTTAAAATTCCTATTCGAACGTACTTACGTACTTATTTATTCCGTATAAATTGTAGTTACTTATGTGTAACTTTTTTTTCTTTTTTCATTTTTTTTTTTTCTTTTTTAATTTTAATTTAATTTTATTAGAAATTCCGTATAAATTGTAGTTACTTATGTGTAACTTTTTTTTCTTTTTTCATTCTTTTTTTTTTTCTTTTTTAATTTTAATTTAATTTTATTAGAAATAAAAGAGAAATTAGAAATCTTACGAATTAGATTAAAGGATGTATTCGTATTTTAATTTGAAAAAAAGAATCGTCATTGACATCCATCGTGTTAGATGGAAAAACGTAGCAATCGAGTGAACGTTTAATGGTTAGTGAGTATATTACTAAGACAGGTTTAGCGACATTTTCAAAGAGCACATGAATGCCGATGATCTTGTTCTGATCTAAAAAAAACGAGAGAGAGAGAGAGAGAGAGAGAGAGAGAGAACAAAAAAGAAAAGAACAAAAAATACTCTCTCAACGCCGAGACGTTGAATTACATGGCTCGTTGAACGTTATCTTGGAAGATAGCAGTAGATACGTTCTAATATCGAGAAGCCGCGTCATCGAGTTTCCTTGCTTCAATGACATAGTCCAGAAAAGGATGGTGTTATCGGTAATGACGGTTTGACAGGTGCGAATCTTTCTTTCTCTTTTCCTCTCATCGATCGATGGTTATAGTTATAAAACTGATAGGATGCGGAATGACAGGAAAACGCAAGATACATTTCGCACGTGCCATATCTATATATACAACTAACGCTACTTAAGTATTTGTATAAGTGTGCGTGTATGAAGGATTCCGGTTCGAATGATCTTGCCTTTCCACGTCTCTCGATTAGCCTCTTTACATTTGCTTCTTCTTACTTCGTGTCATAGACCTGTTCCTAAAGATCTTAACATCCGATAATACGAATTACTTCCATCCAAGGAAAATCATGTCGACTTAACTTGTATTTATAATATCGATATCATATGCGTCCAATATGATTAAAAGTAAATATAATCGTTATTTGTTACAATTAAAATTAAAATTTCATACTGAAAAAAGATACGGGATTGGTGAAACGATCGAAGTAATCCTTGAATATATATATATATATTTTATACATACATACATATATATATATATATATATATATATATGTATATATATATGTATGTATGTATAAAAAAAATGAAAAAGAATAACAACCTTGTTAAAAATGTTTCAAATCGAAACATTTTAAAACTTTTTAAAAATTATCTGTCAAGTTTGTACCTAACATTTGCCAAACAATAAAATAAAAGAACTTGCATTTTACTTTATTGATGTAATGAATTCGATCTATGTGTTTAGAAAATATATCTTTATAAACGTTTGTCTGAACTAGAACACAAATACAGATTTAAAACGACACGTACTTATAACAAGAAGGTATCCAAGATAGGTCCAATGTACTCAGACCCTATCTCGTTCGTTCCCACATCCTGTACAAAGCTTGATGGAAGCTCCTACGACGCCGATCATTTTCTCAAGTTGGTATAGTTACGAGGTAGATCGTTTGGGTTCGCAGTGTAACATGACGCGGGGGTGTCCAAAACCGAGGAAGAAGAGGAGGAAGAGGAAGAGGAGAAGAAGGAGAAGGAGAAGGAGAAGGAGAAGTGGAAATAATAGCAGCAGAAGCAGTAGTAGTAGTAGTAGTAGTAGTAGTAGTAGTAGGAAGGATAGGAACCCTTAACCGAAAAGGGAAAGGTGGGAAGGAAAGGGTCCAGGGGAGACGAAAAGCCCGGGAAAGGGTATCTGTTGTCATGGTCCCTGATGTTCCATTATTGATTAAAGATGGCTGGCTCGCTTGGCTGCTTACTGGATGGTGGACTAGCAACGCCATTTTAATATGCGCAATTATAATGTGTACCCAAACCCTGAAGGAGGAGAGGGAAGGAGGGTGGAGGGTTGTACGAAAGTAAAAGAGACGCGTGTAAGGCAGTGGAGTTTTGCAAAGGGACGAAACGATATCCATCCATCTATCTTTGTCTCTCTTAACAGGACGAGTGACCCTGGCTATGCTCCTGGGAACCAAACTCTTCTTTGTTTGCCCGAAATCAGAGGGGAACCGCGTAATTGAGGAGTTAATTAGGACGCGTTCGGTGCTTTAATTGGATTCCCTCGTCCGCTTGTTCGTTCATCCTCTCTCTCTCTCTCTCTCTCTCTCTCTCTCTCTCTCTCTCTCTTTCTCTCTCGTCGATGCTTCTTGCATCCTTGCTTGCTCTTTATAATGTCTCAACAGGTTGCTCCGTCCTAAGATAGTACACGCTTTCGCGGTTCCGAACGCGAAAATCGATCGTTTCGAAGAGGCAAGAGGGAGGTCTAAATTATGCTCTCTTAAACGATTTAACCTTAGGATCGATACGGGCACGGTAGCGTGTTCTGTTCTATTCTGTTCTGTTCCAGTGTATTTCTCTTCAGTGCTTTTGCGAAATATCGTTCTCTCGGCTTGAATATTTCTTGCTCGTTATTATCAATAAGGAGGATTCTTGATAAAAGATTGTAAATTTGTTAATAACAATTTAATGCTTAATCATTTTTACGATCGTTATCATAGCAATTAAATTTGATTTAATTAAATTTTTAATACATAAACTAATATAAATATAAAATATTTATTCAATCATTGAATATGATCAGAGAAATCACGTATGTCCTTGATAGCCGTTCTCACGGTGACCATGGAAAATAGGATTAACGGGGAATGTATACATGTTGGGAGACGCATCGAGATAACCGTGACGACAGCTCGTTAGTGAAGAGCGGCGGGGTTACAATGACGTCGCGACGTCCGATACCCGATAACGCGAGCATCGCGGTGGGCGTACGATCCCAATATGTTCAACCCTCTCTCTATCTCTCTCTTTCTCCCTCTCGTTTACTCATTCGCTCTAACCATACCTGCCGCGTGTATCACAATGCCCGTAATAGGAGAATTAATGCGTGTTGTGTGTGGTCGTGTCGGACCCTCCGGAGATTCGCGAGATCCCTGATAGCATTGTCCGAAGCATAATTCGTGTGTGCAATTAATCGAACCCAAAGTATCACAACGGCACTCACGGATATAGAAACGTACGTACGTAAACCACATAGGTAGATAGTTATGTATGTATGTGAATATTTTTCAAAAATTTCATCGACGTTCGATTCTCCCTGTATCGTTCGTCGAAAATTTTGCTTTTTTGTTTTCATATGGAAAGAAAAAAAAGGGTGGGAAAAATATATTTCTTCCCTTTTCATAATTCATAATTGGATGTAACGTAAAATTCGAATTTCAAAAGGTATGACAGAAAGTTAGATATAAAACGTTCATTCGGCATTACCGAACGATGATGTATTTTTATATTAAAAATCATTTTCACATTTTAAAATATATTTTACGAAGATAGAAAACAATTATATTATTATTTCTTTTTTGTTTTAAAATACGCGAAACAAACTTGATTGTTAATCTTGATCATTTTGAAAATACGAACGATTTTCCTTATCGCACGTCAATCTTCGTAATTTGCGATGTTATTAAAAAAGAAAAAAAAAAAAAGAAGGAAAAAGGGAAAAACGAGGGAAAAAAAATATATACATATGTACAATAACGTATGTAAGTACACGTGTGTCATGAAAATGGCCGTCCAATACGTCTGCGAAAAGGATAATGAATAAAATGGTGAATAACGACGTTGATGCACGCGTTCGCCTCGAGGAAGGATCGGCAATGACCGGACCGCCCCTTCCCTTCTTCATTCACTGTTTCTTTTTCTTCTTTCTCTCTCTCTTTCTCTCTCCCTCTGTGTCTTCTTACCCGTTCATCCTCCCTTATACCTTTCGACGCGTCCTATCCGCACTTCCTTTCACGGCATTAACGCATTTCTTATTTAAGTGAACGTCCACGCACACGTAGGACTTTTTCCTTCGAGCGTTATGAGTGGACGAGTCGATAGGTCGTTGACAGGGGTCCGTATCTTGACGAGTATTCTTCAACCCTTCTTTATTAAACATAATAAATCATTATAGACGCGACTCGGGAAATCAATGGTTATAAATAAAGCAAAATATTGAGACTTTGCAAAAAGAGAGAGAGAGAGGGAAAGAGAGAGAGAAATTCATATTGGTTTTTTCTTTAAACGATCGTTTAAATCGTACGAAAAGAAGATAAAAAGAAAAATAAAAGAAAAATTATATTTTACACACATATCTCAAATTCTACGTATGTATACGTTACCAGGTATTTTCAATCTGATAATTTCTATTTGAGGCCATTATTTTTTTCTTTATTCTCTTTATTTTATATATATATATATATATATATATATATATAAAATATATATATATATATATATATATATATAAAATATATATATATATATATATATATAAAATATATATATATATATATATATAAATATATATATACATACTCACACGAACACACACAGAAACACGTATGTATGTAGAAGCACGCAAAGGAACCCCTTTTTGTAATTGAAACGTGAGATTCGAATATACAGTACCGACAAAATTTTACAGCCGAACGAGATGTAAACTCGTCGTTAGTAGGGGTACCAACGCGAAATTAGCGAAATGTTTCCTTTCACGAGATACCACCGGTGGATGAAACAAACTCGAATTTTGCGCTAATTTCGAATTCGTTCAACGTTTGCCCGTATTTATGTAAATGCCAACTAACGACCATTTCCTGATTTTTTACTCGCCAAATATTCTCGTAGCTTTCATCCGATCGTCCTGTAGTTTATCCGAATTTATTCGATTTTCGGTGCTTTCAATGAAAACTGCATTATGTCACGATTTCTAAATATGAACGTCCTTGAAAAAGTTGACGAAAAATTAAAATAGAAAAAGAAAGAATGAAAAAAATATATATATGCAGATTCAAATTAAAAATGTATTTCTTTTAAGATTAATTTTAATGCATATATACATTTTGTTTTCCTTTCTCTCTCTCTCTCTCTCTCTCTCTCTCTCTCTCTCTCTTTCTCTCTGTCTCGTCTGTTTGCTTATTAACATTTTGCGAATATTCAAATCGTATTTTAGTATTCCTCTCGAAAGAATAAGGCAAATGATTAAAACGGTCGCGTAGTTCAGTAATTAAGCATGACGTCATCGGCGGTATAAGTGCTCGGTAAGGTCGACCGATTACTTTCTACTTAAAGATGGGTTTTAGAAGCAGCCTTTAAGACGTCACAGCAATGAGCGATGGCCGCCGTTATTCGAGCGCTCTAATCACGTAGCTCGGTGCTCTCCTTCTAGAGAGCCACGACATCGACCTTAAATACCTCGGGAATCATGAACGTCGATACGAGTTCAACCCATTTCGAGTTCGCTTACTTCGAGTTAAGTTACTGAACGGAAATTGTTTCTCTTTATTTTTCTTTTTCTTTTGCATTTATCTATCACAGCTATTATAAAAATTAATATTATCTCTTTGAAAATAAACTCTTCTTTTGTTCAGTTATTTAAAATTTTTCATAAGTACAAGATATACGGAGTTTGAAAATCATAAAAATTTACACGAATTATTATTAGTTTTATCATGATTTTTATCACATAAAAATTCTTATAAATTTATATATAAATTATATTTCATATGCGAGATCAACGCAATTGTAATTATAATTTTTTTTTCCCCTTTTCATCGTTTTATCTCAATCGTTTCGATGAACTTTTGAGCTACTCGAAAGGATATATCTTAGGTAAAAGAGAAAAGAAAGAAGAAAAAAGAAGAAGAAAAAAAAAAAAGAAAAAGGAAAGTAAAGAGACAAAAAGAGAGAAGCAGAAAGATTAAGGAAGTGAATGCGGCATGAGACGGCGTGACTTGTAGGAATTCGTCGCCAGGCTTTCCAAAAGTTAATGGAAGACGACGCTCAAGCGGCGTCTGTCGCGCGCGCGTTAGTCCTCCGCCGTGACGCGAGTTGATAGCATGACGTTGGACGTTTTGTCGTCGCGTTTAAACTACAAATTCGAACGTTTTGTCGCGCGTAATTACGTGACACGAAACACGAGTTTGCGCGTACACGTGATGGCCGCTTGCATGCGACAATCCCATTGTCGTAATCCTTTATACGATGGACAACTTCAAAAGAAAATATTTTCGACACACTTCCTGGATTTCGAAACGCATTTGTAATTTTTATATAGACAAACAAAAAATCTATTAAAAGAGTCCTCTTCTCAGGAAAAATAATTATATGATTTAACAAAAAAAAAAAAAAAAAAAAAAGAAGAAAAAAATGTAAGAGAAGAAAAAAAGAAAAGAATATGCTACGATCGATTTATTAGGAAAAAAAGAAAAAAAAAAAATTAGTAACCAGACGAGCCTACGGCGAAAATTAACTACATCATAGCATGGATTATTCGTATTTATGAGTGTTGTAAGTAAAGCTTGATCGTACATATATACGTACATATATATATATATATATATATATATATATATATATATATATAGGTAAGTATATCTATAGATAGGTACATCAAAGCTATAGCAAATCGTACGTCGTCGATTTGCATAGGTCGCACACGAGGTTGAACCTCGGCGTGCTTTTAGACGGCGTTGGTCATCATCCTTCTCCTTCTCTTTTGCTCTCTCTCTCTCTCTCTCTCTCTTTCTCTTACTCTTTATCTTTCTTCGTCTCTCTTTTTCTTATTCTTCGTCCCTTTGAAAATATACTATACATATATCTCTCTTGCACTCGGCGGTAGCGTGTCGCTACGAAATTGATACCTGTCGCGAAATTGCCTCGACGTAAGTGTAATGTTCGGTAAAACGCGTAATTATCCCCCTCCTCCGCACACTTTCGTTCCGCAGTATATCCGAAACGCATTGCCCGAAGGTTCCGCATTTATTTCTTTCCCCTCGCACTCGATAGCTCGCAATGGGCGAACGTAATTTTCACTTATCGTCGAGAAAGATATTTTCGAGATATCGTTCGGCATATTTCTTCACGTTGTGGTCATCTTAATGACGACGACGACGACGACGACGAAGACTCCAACGATGATAACAATGACGACGACGATGATGATGATGATGATGATGATGATGATGATGATGATGAGTGATGTAAGATGAAATTCAATGATGTTGTAGGTATTTATGTTGACTATTTCTTTTTATAGAAAACGAAATGAAAGTTACTAGATAGATATTTTTTTCTCATCTATCATATGTTCCATGTTGGAACGTGAACGATTCCTCGAAAATTTTTTCTTTACGAA
The DNA here is from genome assembly GCF_912470025.1 of Vespa velutina. NCBI lineage: Eukaryota > Metazoa > Arthropoda > Insecta > Hymenoptera > Vespidae > Vespa > Vespa velutina. The sequence goes on along the minus strand of NC_062192.1, from coordinate 7,798,374 downwards.
TTAGTTCCACGATTTTAATATACCCACCATATAAAATCATTCATTCAGTACTATTAAATCTGTATATTACCTATGGTACTAATCATTTATAAATTTGTATCTATTATGAATGATTAAAAAGGGATTTATATGTATATATATGTGTATATATATATATGTATATATATACATGTTTGTATATATATATATATACATATAAATCTATATGTGTATATATATATATATATATATATATATATGTAATACAAATGACGAGATATTAAAACGTATCAATACATTTATTATTCGCATAAAAATATTTATTACGAGAAGAACTTGATATAATTCTCTAGAGTTCTCGATGAAAGACGATATAAACCCCGTAACGTTTTCTTCGAGGTTGCCACGTTAATGAAGTAGTTTGACTTGCGTTTATCTCGTTAGAGCATCCTGGCGCTTTGACATTGCGAGCAACGCTAGAAGGATGAAAGAACGAACGAACGAACGAACGCCCATCGGCCAGCTGTCGTTGGCCCGGGATAATGTTCATTTCTTTCGACAACGTTGAAAAAAACTAAAAAAGAAAAAGAAAAAAGCGTTACGATCAAAAACCACGCGTAATTCTACCTCGGAACGAGATGAACAGCTAGAAAATTACGATCGTTTCTCGACCTTCCATGATTACACGTATCTTTTCGTGACTTCATTTTCTTGAACGATATTAAAGAGAAAATCGTTTTATATCGACCGTTTTATTACGTTCCAGAAGGACGTGATCGTTTCTATTTTTCTTCTTTATTTTCTCCCCTCCACAATCTCCCCTCCACCCCCCCTCGCCCTCTCTTTTTTCTGCTCCAGCATCATTTCTTATATCATTTTTTTTAATTATTAGATTTCTTTTTCTTCTTCGTTTTGTTTTTTTTTTCTTTTCTTTTTTTTCTTTTCTTTTCTTTTCTTTTCAGAACATTAAGCGTTATCTTTTCTCGAATATCTCCATAATTTATTCACTATATCTTTGTGCGCATTTATTTAAAAATCTACAGTTCCATATTTAATAATCTTTATTACATGTAAAAAAAAGCAAAGTAGGATTTCCGTTTCACATTTATATCTCAAATGGAAGGACAAGTTTTTCATAGACTCGTTCGTCGAGGCAAATCAAACAGTTAGAAAGCGTCCAACGTTGCGCTACATTGTTTTTCTTTAACGTTCTTATAACTATGTAGCAAATAGATTATTGCAAAAAATAACATCGATCTCGTCTATCGGATTAGTATGTATTCACATTTTACGCCGACACGTAGAACCTTCTATCGTTCGAAAAATTATTATCCGTGTAAACTGAACAAAGAGGATAAAAAAAGAAAAAAGAAAAAAATACAATCGTACAAAAAGAAGAAGAAGAAGAAAGGGAAAAGAGAATAAAAATGGAAAAAGAAAAAAAGAAATACTCGATCGAAATTTAAAAAGTAGAGAAATATTTGCTATAATTAGACGAGCGTGTTTTACTTAAAATTTATGTCTTATCAAGGTCGGACAAATGTTTCCTGTTAAACATGGAAAACAGAGAGAGAGAGAGAGAGGGAGAGAGAGAGGAGGAGGAGAAAGAGAGAGAGAGAGAGAGAGAGAGAGAGAGAGAGAGAGAAATAGAGATGGAGAGAGTGAGTGAGAGCGGGACGGAGAGAGGGAGAAAGAGAAAGAGATAGAATATGTTAAACTGTTTCCTACAGTTTGGCGGAATGTCAGTTCGATAAATAGAAAATAATTCGATGGCTCCGATTAGAATCACGAGCGTCGAAGTAGAGCACGTTAACTCACGAATTTTAGGAGTTTATTATTTCGGTTTTGGCGTTAACTGCGGCCGAGGTAACGACAAGAGACATTCGCCAGACCACCCCGAAACTATACCCTTCTGTTCCCCTCTTCTTCCTTCTTCTTAAAGCCCCCGATTGGACTCACTTTCCATTGCGTCGTGTTCAATCGTGCCCTGATGTTCGAACGCCGAGGTTGAAAATAACTAAATTTCTAGGATGGTCGAAGCTATGGAGGTTTTGCTGAACGGTGACGTAAGAAACCACGAGAGTTATGTGGAAAATGTGTAAACTCGTCGTCGACTACAAACTAGGATGTTATTACTTATGCATGTATATATTATGAGTATATATATATATATATATATATATATATATTATATATATAATATATATATATAAATATATATATATAAATATATATATAAATACATATATATATATATATATATATATATATATATATATATATATATATATATATATATATATATATATATATATAGGTATCTGTCTCTCTCGTCTGTGTAAATATGCTAGATCAGTAAAATGAAAATCATGGCGTGCAGCATCATGTATATATGTATTTCATGAAATGAAACACCTTTCGTTTCCTCAGTTCGTAAATGGCTATTATCAGTGTAGGTATAACCTCACGTGGTAAAGAATATAATTCGCACGTGTCAACAACTCGCTGACAAATATTTCCTTTTCTCCTGGCGGCAAGCCATGTTGTAGATGCATTGGTACGTGTCAACGGATAGGCAACGATTGCACGTTCTCCCTCCTTCGTTATATTCCTTCTTCCTGTTGCCTCGTAGCAACGTATAAGATATATTAAATAATTAATTAGAAAGGAAAATTCTTATTTCAGAGAAATGTTATGTACTATCTCGGTAAAATAAAATCATCTTTTTATTTTGACAAATTTTGAACTATATTATATCTGATAAATTTTCCATAGAAAAAAAAAAAAAAAACATTATTAATAACTTTACTTTTTTTCTTTTTTTGTTTGTTCAATCAATACTTCAGATCGTTTTATCAATTCGATAAAAAGACATTTAATTCATCTTCTTACACGTTAGGTTAACGTAATATCAAAAGGAAAAAAAAAAAAGGAAAAAAAAGGGAAAAAGAAAAGCAAAAAAAAATCATTCGAGGCGCCTATCGCTCATGAGAAAAGGCAAAGATTACGAGAGTTCTTTTCTCTCTTATTTTTCACGCCAGAGACACTCACACAATGGACCACACGCGCGACGACCTCGAAACGAGCAACGTCTTGGCTACGACGCAGGGTCGTCGACGGCTCGTGTCGTCTATCTTTGTTAGAAAGGCTCGCATTCGGGCGAGAATACTAACGCCTCTCGTCTTTCTTCTTACCGGTTAAAGAACCTTTCATCCGCGATGTTCTGCCGATGCCACGCAGATGACTTCGTCGGGACTCGTGCTTGTAAACGAGCTGCAAGATTGACGAGCAAACTATATTTTTTTTCTCTGTCTTCCTTTCTCTCTCTCTCTCTCTCTCTCTCTCTCTCTCTCTCTCTCTTGGTTTTTTCTCTCTCTATTTAACGATAAAAAGTTTAAGCTCATAGTTTCAACACGACGACACTTTTCTTTCAGTTCTTTTTTTATCTTCTCCTTTCTCTCTCTCTCTCTCTCTCTCTCTCTCTCTCTCTCTCTCTTTCTCTCTTTCACTCTTTATCTTCTCGTTGAAATATTTATTATATTATTTCTATCCTTTCGTACGTAATAAATTTGAAATCTGTCCCGTCGAAACAGTTTTTCTTTCATTTCTTTACAACGTAAAAATGAAAGATTACAAGTAGACGGATTAAATCTGAGACGATAACAAATCCTTGAGACGAAACAGAGATCGTTAATTATCGCGTTTGTTTGCAGTGGCCAACGTGGTTCTTCCGGCCTGATTTACCTCTCGCTTCGACTCTGCCTACAACAAGTCACGTTGCAAATTCTAGCAACGTCACAAGTTCGAATGTATTGTCATCAAGATCTCATCAGGATATTCAAAAGGGATCAGAGAATCTTTATAGTAACAACAGGATTCATGGACAAACGCCAACTATCTGTACGGTGAGTCATTTTTAAATATCTATAATATTTCGATGGTTCATTCGGTTTTTACGAAAGAAAAAGAAAAAGAGAAAAGAAAAAAAAAAAATATACATCTTGATTTTTCAAGATATTCCTACATATGTTCTTCATCGAATTTATTCCAATAATAATTGTACAATATGTATCGTTATGATAAAGTAATTAATTTATTATTAGAAAATATTAGACTAAGCTAACTATGATAATTTTCTAAGTCTAATGGGAAACGACATGGTACAGAAACGTACGAGCCGGCACTTGTGTCAAGGTAACGAACCTGATTACCTTTACTAGGCTCAACCCGAAACGGGTGACTCTCTTTTCAGACCCGGTCGATATCCAATTTACAGTTTTGTCACAATCGTATTACCTCGTTTCTTGGAAAAAGTGAGGGAAAGTAGGAATTGCGGAAACTCAATTGCGTCGACGTGAATCGAACAAGAGACGTACTTACATACATACATACCTACTTTCTGTCCTTGTTGTATTTCAAAACGATCAAACTATACGAGCGCACGTGCCTCGTTTAAACGAGAGACTCTTTGGCTCTTCTTCGTTAAATATAAGAAATAAATATTAGAGTAAGTGAGACAGAGTGATAACAAATAAGGTATAGATAATGATTATTCTGGATATATTGACGTACGTCGTATGTATTTCGTACGCTCACTGAATTATATTAAAAAACAAAAACAAATATTTATCGTATGACACAATGTCGATTATAGATTATCTCAACGGTGACCTCAATGCTTACGTTTTTTTTTTTTTTTTTTTTGTATTTCATTGCTCGTATTCTGTTTAGCTCGTTAGTCGTAGATACGTCGTAGAACAGTCAACGTCGTTCGAAGATCGTCAGCCTAATAATAAAATTTTAACTATACTTTTATACCTTTCCTTTCGATGTAAGTATATTTTTAATTATTTCAATTCTTTTATCAAGCAACATATAATTATATCTTAAATGATTAATGTATATACCTTATGTACATATATATATATAAGTAAGATTAGAGTGGTAATTGGATAAAAATCCAATAAGTTCCGTCGATTCTTTCGTCGTCTTCTTCTTTTTCTTCTTCTTCTTCTTTTTATTATTATTATTATTATTATTATTATTATTATTATTATTATTATTATTATTATTATTATTATTTCAGCAATTATTATTTTACCGTGATAATTGTTACGTAAGAATATTTATGATCTTGCGATAAATCTTATTGTTACAATCTAACTCTTAAGACAGGAGAATGGATTGTCCTTTGTCTAATAGCATTCTATTCTTGATTAGATCGATCGATTGACAATATTTCTATGTAATTTTATCGAGTAAGAAAAAGACAAAATTATTTTTAATGTTACAATCTCGATCATTTTTCTTTTCTTTTTTTTTTTAAATATGAATCGACGCGGAACCGCTTTTCTTTCTTTCTCATTCTGGTTCTCTCTCTCTCTCTCTCTCTCTCTCTCTTTCTCTCCATTTTAGAAGAACTCGACAATAATGCGTGCGTGCCCGAATGTAATTGAACGCCGTTATACTCCCTTTATTTCCCTTCGTTTCGTTTTTTTTTTTACGAGCGAAAACGGGAAACGACGATTGCTAGTGACTATTTTTATTTTTCCACGTAACCATCTAACATCGTATCCAGGATACGCATATGGATACTTACGCTTATGATCGTAAGAGATAGCAATATTTATTGGTTGAATTATTGTGTAACGGAATTTTTCACGCAAGAAGCTACGATATTGATATTTTTTTTTTCTCTATTTATATCTACGTACGTACGTGATGTACATATATGTATATATATATATATATATATATGATGTGCATACTTATATATATATTTATATATAGATGTGAAAGATTAACTTCTCGAATCGAGCAGATTAAGATTTCGTAGCGTTTTTTGTTTGTTTTTTTCTTTTTTTTTGGAGGAGAGACGATGATTGAGTAACGTCGAATCTCGTTGAGATTCAAAGCACACTAACGCAACCTTAATGATCATGGATGATGTTAATAATAATGGTAGTTTCAGTGATTGCTCCGCGACCAATTTCACGGCCACTCGGTATTTTTCTTTTTTACCATTTTTTTTCTTCTTCTTCTTCTATCATATCTCGATGATCACTATATGTATTAGTTCGTACTTATACGTATATACATATGTATGTAATACACAGTAGGAAGAAAGAGAGAGATAGATAGATATATAGAGAAAGAGAAAGAGAAAAGGAAAGAGAGAGAGAGAGAGAGAGAGAAGATAAAGCTACCGATGGAAACGGCAAACGACTGGGACGTTTAATAACGACAGAGAACAGCACTGAAATTCAACCATAAAATCATTAATCGCGTCGTTTACCCGCTTACGATTTACCGGGCAACGAGGAAGTAGCTAGAAGCGAAAGGGAGGAGCCAAGGAAAGGCCACACAACGATGAACGGTGACCAACCGTTAATGATGACGAATGATCTACTTTTTCTCTTTATAAAGTAAATTTTTAAGAAAAAGAAGAAGAAAATAAAATGAATTCGCGAATATAAGAACTATTTTATAAATATTGTCCACTTTGTTTTCTTTACGTTTAATCGTTCATAGAGATTTGATTTATAATTTAGTCAAATTTATCGATCAACAGTTGCCGTCTTCGTTTCCTGTCGAATCGTCATTGAAATTTACGAAATTAAAATCGATTAAAAATCATGTCATATATTTCTTTATAATATTATTTTTTTCTTTTCTTTTTTTTCTTTTTTTTTTTTTTTTTGTTTTTTTTTTTTATTTCAGAATTAACTTTCTCTTTTTGAATTTTTGAAATTTATATTGAATTGAAAAAATGATTTTTTTTTTTTTTTTTCTTTATATAGATGTCAACGATATATCACACCTTTGAATCGTTTAATGTTTTATTAGAACCTTTATTATTTTTTAATAAAAAAAAAAAAAAAAAAAATATATATTAAAATTCTTTTTTTCCTTTTTCTATTTTTCTTCTTCTTCTTTTTTTCTTTTTTTTTTTTTTTTTTTTTTTCTTTTATACAGATGTCAACGCAATATCACACTTTCAAATAGTTAATTTATTCGAACGTTCTTAAAAGATACGAATCGACCTTAATTCATATGACTACCTAGTTGAATTGATCTCGTTCGCGAGCGTGCCACGCCGACGTTCTCTCTAAAATTAGCGTGAACGCGAATGTACGCGCTCGAGTCGAGCGATCGCTGCACGCTTCTACCTAAGAGAGAAAAAGAGAAATGCATTTCTTTTTTAGTACGGTTTTTCTTTTCTTTTTTTTTTTTTTCTTTTTTTTTTTTAAATACGATATAGAAAACTTTCCGCTTGGATGAATATTTACATTAGTATTTAAATTTCTCATGTGATTCGTCACGCGAGGATTGTCATTTTGTATTAATTGTGTGTGTTTTAACGATTTTTTCTTTTTTTTTTTCTTTTTCTTTTTCTTTTTTTTTTTTTTTTTTTTTTATTAAATACTTATTTATTAAATATTCACTGGCGATCGGAGAATTAGTTTTGTTAAAAATTTTAACACAAAATGATAAACTTTCTGCTTCGATAAATACGCGGTATATATTTTATGTTGCGATATAAGAAAATAAATTGTATTTTTTTTTTCTTTTTTCTTTCCCCCTCCCATCACTTTTCTTTTCCTTCAATTTTCATAATAGCAAGTGGTCTCAATTTTCTGCTTCGATAAGTAATACCTTCGTATACTCGTAGCGTTTTTTTCTCTAACGAAGAGTAGAGATTCCTGAAAAAATATCTTTAAATTACATTGACCAATAAATCTTGTCAATTATCATTAAAATTCATTTACGCAGGTACATAATGGTTAATGTAAAGAGGAAGAAATAAAGAAAGAAAGAAAGAGAGAAAGGGAGAAGAAAAATAGAAGCTTAAGTCGCTTTATCTGTAATAACAAATAAGATTCTAAGGTGGCACAAATTCGAGGTCGAAACGAATCGAATCGACTTTTTTCCTTTTTCTTTCTTTCTTTCTTCCTTTTTTCTTTTTCTTTTTTTTTTTTTTTTTTCAAAAAGCATCACACGTAACTCTACGTCAATTCATGAAGTTCGTCTCGTTCGAACACGGAACTACCGTAATCCTTCCTCGATGATGGGACAATGGCTACCATTGGTCGCAAATGAGACGGACAAGCGACTCGTTATTAGTTATTCGACTGGTCACCGACAAAAAAGTCAATAATTTCACCGGTGGCGGCTCTAACGACGAGAGAAGCGACAAAAAGCTCAATCTATCAAATTGTCACTGGCCTTTCTATTTCATAGCTCCCCGCCATCCTAATAAGCAATCTTCTTCAAGAAAGAAAGAGTGAGAAAGAGAAAGAGCGAAAGAGAAAAGAGAAAGAAAGAGAGAGAGAGAGAGAGAGAGAGAGAAAGAGAGAAGAGAGAAAGAGACAGACCGTATACCGTAAACCGACATCCAGCAGCTGAATGGGTTCCGGCCGGTACCGACTACCGATTGCCGACTTCGATCACAGGGCCGCTTCTATCTTTTTCTCTTTACGATCTATTCTAAAAAATATTTGACTATCTATTTTAGACCAAAGTTCAAAAGCGTAAATATACTTTGACATGGATATTCCCAAAACCATGAATCTTCTTCCGAGGATAATTAAATTCAATTTAAAAAAGATTATGAATAATTTTGAAGACAATTTTGAAATGTTTACGATTGCAATGTTCTTTTTTTTATTTCTTTTTTTTCTTTTTTTTTTTTTTGGAAAAATGGTTATTGTTACGAATTGATAGATAGAAATTAATTTTATTCGTATTTATTAACGATAAATATTTTATTATGGATCAGTCCCTGTCTCTAGAAAACTGTCCTTCGGAATATACACCGACCACGAGCCAGAGACGATCAGTACGACTACCGTATTTTCTTGTAATGGTTCGTAGAATAAAGATGGACATCGCACCGGTAGTTAATAATTCCTTTATGTCGTCGTTTTGTTTTCGACGACATATATTCATAGGAACGTGTCTTTTAGCAATCGTAGACAACGTCGTCACGTTACATAAAACGACATTTCATTTACTTAAGACACTTTATCGAAGGCTCGTTAATTATTTCCGAGAAATGAGAAGACGACGAAAAACGGATTAACGAGCTTTCGATCGTAAATGATTGATTGTACGACACTTTCGGTTGGATTCATTCGGGATACTTAATGATTTATCGTCTCGAAAATGTTAATGCTGCGAAGCTAATTGCTTGGGAAGAAACGATCAAGAGAGAGATAACGTGCACTTAATAGAAGAAAAAAGAAAAGGAAATAAAAAAGAAAGAGAGAAAGAGAGAGAGAGAGAGAGAGAGAGAGAGAGAGAGAGAATCTCAGCGACCTTTCGTACCACCTTCGGGGCTAGATCGTGCCGAATGTGAGCATCGATGAGTCACTCTTTACGTGCCAAAGTGTATTTTCAACGCTGACATCACGCGTAATCCTGTTGATCAAGTTCAACGTCGATCGATGTTGAACGCGTATAGGCAAGGTAATTAGCCCGTTGAGGAAATTGTTATATGGTATTATCGTTATTAACGAGATTCTAACATTGTACTTGAAAATCCTGAACGAATTCACAATCTAAAGAGATATGAAACACAAAGGCCGTTTTTTCATGAAATTTGTCGTCGTATTGTTAATCGAATGTTAAATTGTTAACTTTTGTGTCATTCGAATAGTATCGAATTTTTAAAGAAATTGAGAATTAACTAATTAAAAAAAAAAAAAAAAAAAAGAAAAAAAAAAAAGAAAAAAAAAAGAGAGGATAGGAGAAAAGAAAAGAAAGATGAAAAAAACGAGTATTCTTTTTTTTTTTAACGTAGAAATTTACGTAGAATCTGAATGTAACGGGCAAGTACAAGCTAGGTAATAGTTACGCTTAAGGAAGATCATGTAAGGGATAATAAAATAAACTGGACTTACGATTACGCGACATTCTTGCGATATATTTGGCCGAATGTTATCGCGAGTATTTCAAGGTTAGTGGAGGGCGCATAAATGAAAGACCGGAGTCCGGGATGTTGTAGTTAAATCCGAAGTAGGACGGATGTAAGAGGTTTACGGGCTTGGACATCAAGATGAGGTGGTCGCGGATCGTTAGCAGGTCCGTTTTTACTCGGACTTCTCCTCGTTCCCTCCCCTCCTCGTTCATGGTCCTCCCTCTTCTCGTACCTTTGACTTGACTCGTAAGCACGTGGAAAGCCAAGCTGATTGCGAACTGGCCTCCTACCAGATCCATGCCTGAGTTACCCGGTTTTACGAGCGTTGCGTGTGGTCGCGCGTTGGAAACTGGTCACTTTCCGGTAGGATATTTTAAATTTAAACGTCCCCCACCAAATAGGCTTCTTATTGGGCGCGATATATCGGATTCCACTTTCGCGATTTCCTTGCGTTAATTTCGATATATGTATTAACGAAATGGGCTTTATCAAAAGTAATCATTTTAATGTTTTATATATATATATATATATATATATATATATATATATATGTAAAAAAAAATATATATAAGACATAATTTTGTAACTAGTATATCCGTTTGATTTGATTTTTTATTCGAAACAAATTGGATATCGAAAGAATCATAAAAATTTAGAAAGGAAAGACACTTAAAAATATCTAAGTAGGTACTGTTAATACTTCATTGAACTATCTGAAATAAATATGTACGAGTCTCATGGTGGTCTGAATTTATATTACATCATTATAAACCAATCTAAATTATGTAAACTTTATAAAAATGATCTTAGCACTGTGAGAACGGGTTTGCCCCGATATGAAACTGGGATACGTGTACGTATGTACATATCTACGTATCGACGTGTTTACCAGCTGCCGCGGTAAACTGAAAGAATGCGGTTTTGCTCGTCTTGGCTTAGCGAAGGTATTTGCTTTATACCGAACTTCTCTTGCGTGAAACATTAAAATAACATATGAACTTGATTTCGAAGCAGCTATTACCAACTTTTGTCCTTACTATTTGCCGATCGAATCTCATTATGCCCCGTGTCAAATCAGAAAGTAGTTCTACCTGTGTATTGTAAGGCATAGAATACAAAAAAGATGACAGTGAGTTTTTGTTCCTTACGAGAAAAAAAAAGAAGTAAGAAAAAATATTAACGAAAAAAAAAAAAAAAAAGAAAAAAAAAAAGAAAAAGAAAATCAGACAGATTCGTCAATATTCGATCGAAATTTTTTATCCGAGCAAGTTCAATCCGAAATATATTTGAAATGATATATATATATATTTTTTTTTTTTTTTTTAGCTAAGTAATATCATTGATAAAGGTTATAAAATTTTTGATCGAAAAGAGAAAATTTGGATAATCGTGCAATCGATTTCGGGACAGTTTTGGTAATAAAATCGGTTTGGCAATGTACATACGTATTGTACTTATGTATGTACATCAACGAAACGTGCTACGTATTATTAATGGTGTCACGTATGCTGGAACGTATGTACACCGTCTCATCATGGACAATAACCCAAGGCATTGTGCGATCGGAGATTGCGTAAGATCGGGGCCATTCTTTCGTTAATCGGAAATAATCATACGTTTTAAGGATACGAAATTACAGTCTCGTAAAATAGCCATGACCGATCGCACAATAAATATGATAAATTAATACGCCGCTCTTTAAAGAGGGAACCACTTTTCTCTTATAGGCCCGTAATAAAAGCTGTTTACATGCGCGGTTATAAATATATTAAGAAGTCGAAGTAGGCCAAATACGTTCGTGGTATTTTAATAATACTCGTGCATTTTCTGTCCACGCAAATTTTCTTTCTCTCTCTCTGTCTCTCTCTCTCTCTCTCTCTCTCTCTCTTTCTCTTTCTTTTTCTCTTTTTCCTTTATTATTCGAGAAACCCTTCCGAAACTTGTACTTTTCGTATGATCACGAATCTTTCCCCGTTATTTGAGAAGCCCGTAACGAATTTACAATTTTCTTTTAATTTCGGACAAGCTCTTAAATCCTTTCGTTTATCTTCTCTCTTGATTTTTCGGAATGACGGTGAAGACTGTTTCGAAATTTCAAGATACGGTTATTCAAGGGGCCAACGTAGCTCAGAAAAAGGACTTCGTAGGAAAGAAGAAGACAAGAAAAGAAGAAGAAGAAGAAGAAGAAGAAGAAGAAGAAGAATCATGAAAAGAAGGAGAAGAAGGAGTAAGGGATTAGGTCGTGGGGGTTGAGAAGGTGAAGTAGTCGGGGGTGGTAAAACGGGAGGAGGAACATCTGCGCCCTTAATTATTTTACAGATTTAGTAGATCGTTATGGCTTGTAAAATTACTTCCAATTTCACGCCCTTAAACTTATTTTATCCGCGCGTTAGCTGCCTATCGGTGCATCGCCGCAAAAGCTTTCGAAGGATATTGGGCATCCTTCGTGGCTAAATTAATGGCCCCTTGTTTATGACTGCATCGACACGCAACGATTCCGTCTCGAATTCCCGTATATACGATGGATAATATGATTCTTTCTCTCTCTCTCTCTCTCTCTCTCTCTCTCTCTCTCTCTCTCTCTTTTTCTTTCTTTCTGCTTCTTTTTATTCTTCTTGTCTATCCTTTGTTTTTCGATGTTACAATCAAAATTTATCATTGAAAGTTAAGAATTCTCCATTTTTCAATCTTTTTATAATCCACTCTTCCTTCCTACGATAAATTAATTTATTTACGAATACATACACGTTCATACGGAAACATTATAGCAGTATGTGAGAGAGAGAGAGAGAGAGAGAGAGAATCAGTAAATCGTTTCCAACATTCGTCATATACTTTTTTTTCTATTCGATATCGATATTTAATCGATTAGATTTTCTTGAAGCGAGTCGTGTTCCTCGAAGTGATCTTGTGCAAGAAGGAATTAAGAACGACGACGGTAATAATGAGTGTAAGTAATATCAAGACGATAAAAAAGAAAAGATTAAGAAAAAAAAAGAAGATAAAAAACAAAATAACGAGAAAATGTACAATTTCATTGGTAGTAGCGCTACACGACTGATTTTCCTTCGATGTCGTATTATTTTATATACATATCCGTCTTTTAACATATATATATATATTTATATATATATATATATATATATATATATATATATATATATGTTAAATATATATATATGCAGAGACTTGTAGTATAGAAACAATCGAAGTAAAGGAGATTATATTACGCAGCAACGAACGAGTAACTGCAATGTAAGAAAGAATCATAATCGTCGTTACGTAACGCTGATGCGAGACTAAGCCGCGTCGTGCTCTTGTCATCTAATTTAATGCTAATCATGGAAGATAGAATCTTGCGATCCGTTCTACTCGTCATCTCCGTCGTCGTCTTCGTCATCTTCGTTGTCGTCTTCGTCGTCGTTGTCTTCTTCTAATCGTGACAACTCGTTTATGTATAATCCTTCAGAAGCACGGAGACGACTAGTCTCACATCTCCATATAATCTTTCCCTTTTATTAACATCGTGCATTTTAAATGAGTATCGTGAGAACAAGAGCGCAATTTTAATTACCACGAGTGTTACCACACCTTTGTTCGTCAAAAACATGAGCGTAAAACTTTTACATGATACTTTCGTGAATTTGTCGTTCTTTTAATATTTTCCTCGAGTTATTTTATACGTCTATATAGTAATATTTTGTGTTAGTAATTTTTTACACCTGCGAATGTTCATACGAATTATATTGAACGAAAAAGGAAAAAAAAAAAAAAAAAAAGAAAAAAAGAAAAAGAAGAAGAAGAAACGAAGAAAGAAGATACCCGGATCAACTAAAGAGATTATTTTATTTTCTATTAACGAGAATCATAAACTCAAACCTGAATAATGAAATTCACGGCGTCGTATTATTCGAATATCATCTTGAAATCGATGTTCACGGTTTGAAACGATAAAAGGCCATCGATTCGTCATCGCGCAATCTGATAGAACTAAAAAGAAAACAAAACAGAATATATATATATATATATATATATATATATATATATATATATATAAATATACACGTAATTACGATCATCTGAAAGATTCCACGCGTTTGCGATACATTTCACGAAGAATATTCGTTTGAATGAGGTTAGACATATCGAGATAAATCTACTTGTATGCATATATACATACGTACACAGATAAAGATTTTACGCGAAACACCAGGACAGAATCGGAATCGAAAATCGACGAGGGGAATTATCCTCGCGAATAGCGACGCGCGACTACCGGATGCTGAGAGCCGGGGCACGAATCACTGTAATTTAATAAATTGCGATAGCTGCCGTCCCGGGGCAAATTGTAGCATAATCATTCATTAGTAGGTCGTGACTTAGCGTCGGTACTCGCTAACGTGAGTTAGTGTGTGTTCCTATCGATATTTCTCTCTCTCTTTCTCTCTTTCTCTTTATTTACGTGTATATAAGCGAAAGAGAGAGATAGAGCTAGGCTATAGGCTTTATCTGAAGCTCTTCTCTCATCGATGCGGTTGACCGACTCTTATACACGTTTTCTCTCTCTCTCTCTCTCTCTCTCTCTTTCTCTTTCTCTTTCTCTTTCTCTTCTTCGAGTCTATACATTTTGCTTAGAAACGACTTGAAACGATCAAAGAGGAGTCGTAAACTTCTCTCGATTTTTCCCTACGTGGAATCTTAATTCTACGGTGGAACCTCTATAGATCATGTAATTACAAGTGCCACCAGTGTGTCCTCGACTCATTCACCTTCGCACGATCCGACATCGCAAATTCCTCTGAGGACAGTAGGACATCTCGTTGTACCTCCTTCGAGCCTTCCTTTCCTCTACGGTTCACTCTCAACAAACCCGATAATATTAACGATATCTTTATCTTATGGTATAATAATATTATAATCGAAATATACATGTAAAATATTATTATTTAAATAACTTCGATCTTGTTCTCTATCTATATCTTTTTCTGAAACGATTTATTTAATATTTCACTTAGACGAATTAGAAACTTGTTTAATAATTTATTATGTAAAAGACCACACGCGTGGCGAATATACTATGAAAGGATTTGATCGTCTATATTTTTTTTTCTTCTTTATATTTATTAGTAAGAAAGATAGAAAGAGAGAGAGAGAGAGAGAGAGAGAGAGAAAGAGAGAGAAATAAAAAGAGGTAGTAATATTGACCACGAATGCCTTTGATCGATGAAATCTCGATCGAGAAATGCCACGTTGTTATTAGCCTCGCACTAATTTCTCATAATTAGCCTACGTGGTAATGAAGTTATTGCCGGTTCACGTGTAACGAATTACATGTTCTTTTGCATAAAACGCGAGCGGAAAAGACGGTATAATACGACGTCGTTAAGTGATGATTAACGGAACACGATTCTCTCCATCCTATCGGGCTCGAGCGCGAGTCAACCGATTTCTTCGAATTTTAATGAAACCCAGAAAAAGAGAACGAAAATTGAGCGCTTGATTTCTTTTGCACGCTCTTGATGAGATGCATTAAGAGAAACAAATTTCTCAACGCTCTCCATGTAAACTTTTACGATCTTGATACCAAACGAGATTCGACGCTTAATTTTTTTTTAAACGAACTATATCAAATTTCGTGAATCATCTTCAATTAGCCGCACGATCTTTTCTTTTTTTTTCTTTCAAATCGACTACACTTCTTTTTCTTTTTCTTTCTCCTCTTTTTTTCTTTTGCTTTTTTAATCTTAATCGGTCTAATTGATAACGTAAACGTTTATTTCGTATTTAACAAATACGATCACAAGATTGTTATTATAAACAGAAATTATTTTACAATAGAACGTTAATGAACTAATGTACGTTATTGTACTTGTAATAATAATTCCTCGAAGAATTAATCCCTACTTATAACATAAACATATATATGTACATACATACATGTATATATATATATATATAAATTGTATAATATAAAAAAAGCATGGATCAGATGTAATACAATCATCGGATAAAAGTGCAATAATAAAAAAAATTATTAACGGCATTACATAATCTTGAAATTATTGTCGATACAAGAAAAATATTGAATAAATGATCATCGAAGTATTGTTCGAATACGTAAATCATTACGATTAATCGCGACGGAAAGATATCTTGGATTCATTAAAAAAATATCGATAAAATAATTAGTCGTTTCTAAGATGTTTTATCGAATCGATTCATTTCGACGATGCGATAGAAGCTAAGAGAAGATCGATAAGGCTGATCTCTTGATAGCTCAATCTCGGCGAGATCGACGTGGATGTTGCCTTTATTCTACAGAAAAACTGGAAGCCCAGGGCTATGGTGGCCGCGTGAAAAGGGTCTCGGGGTAGGTATACGTCGTCGCTCGAGAAAATTACAGAGTTCATTGTTTCGCATCGGCCCTCTTGACGGAGAGGAGTTTTATATTTCACCCGGTCTCGTCCCTTCTTTTTTTTTTCTTTTTCTTTTTCGTCTTTTTATTACGGTGCGCGCAGAAATCGGCGGATATACGGTAATATCGCGATCGACGTCTCGACATTTTACGTGTTGGATAAAGGAAAAGAAAAGCAAAGGAAAGGAAAGAAAACAAAAAAAAAAAAAAAAAAAAAAAAAAAAAAAACGATAAACAAGAAAAAACCAATTCGGTAGCATGTAGAAGGTACTCAAATTAATAATTCGTAACAATTTGCAATTTCTCGTTTTAGCGAGAGATCAATTGAAATATAACTGGTAGTTGATAGTTTTATTTTCTATACCTACCTGGATCAACGTGGGTGGGTAATTATGTATTTACTATGAATATCAATATCCAACTTTAGCATTAGTTAATGATCTTTTTTTTTTAAAATATATAAATGAGTCAGAGTGAAGTGCGTTACGTGCTTTGATAAATGAGATATCGAGCGTAGAAAATTCTAAAGAATAATTTATTCCTTCCAAAACGAATTCAATTAGCTCGCGAGGATTAATTATACGATCTAATGAAACGATAATGAACGTATGAGGTCCTCAATGTAAACTGGCTTACGTCATTCTCTCATTTTCTTCGACAGAGTTAGCTCGAAAACTCGTTCGTTTTTATGAGCGTGACGAATCGAATCGTCATACGTACTACATACGTAACTACACTTACTTTTCTCGAGTATAATTATCGAACGTGGGTTGTCCTTCTTATGTGTAAAAATGCGAGATCACAAAGTAACAGAGCGCAAACTCGACTGTAACTTATGCACTTACGTATTCATGTGCGTATATGTAAGTAAGTAAATAAATAAATAAGTAAGTAAGTAAGTATTTACCTATATCTTATGGAGGTATATATGAGTTTGTATAGGAAAGTATCAGTATTGTTGTTATCTGAACTCTCGACAGATGGGAGACAGAAACGAGGGAGAAAAAAGCAAGTTTCTAAAGTTCGTCGTGAGGACGAACGCGCGCTCGCGCGCGCACCTGTTTCGAGAGTCGAACGAGCGTGCGCGAAAATTATTTGTCATGGCATATGGCGAGTAAACGATAGCCTATTCTCCATCGTGAAATTCCATGAGGATAAATACGGATACAATATAGATATACGTAAATGGAATAATCCATGACTTCCGGTATAAATATGTATAATGTAAGTAGATTCGAAGAGTTCTCTCTTTCTCTCTCTCTCTCTCTCTCTCACTCTTTCTGTTTCTCTTTCTCTCTTTTTCTGTCTTCTTTTTTTCTTCTTGAATATCAGGAGTTCCCAGATTGTAATCGATGATCATTCCACCCTACTTATCTAACGTGTTAGATGTCATTAAATGCATCCGTCGCGCAAAAGGAAAACGTCGTCTTCGGTGAATCATCGAAGGATCAAAGAGCAAATTGCACGGCCGTAAGTTACTACCATAATTTATATTTATTCATGAGTCCTTGTTTTTTACTTCTTTTTTCCATATTTCTCGAAGCAGAATCACGATTGGAGAAATAGATACTTATATATAAAAATATACACATACATACAGACACACACACGCGCGCAAATGCATACGCATAGGTACACGCACACATATATATGCGACGGATGAGTACGTCGGCATCGTTCCGATCGCGTTACACGATCCGTGTCGCGAGCTCGGTCCGCGAAATAATTGTAATTATTCGTGATTGTGGATGAGGAAGACAGGTAGATAGAAAGAGAGAGAGAAAGAGAGAGAGAAAGAGAGAGAGAAAGAGAGAGAGAAAGAGAGAGAGAGAGAGAGAGAGAGAGAGATACCGCCGTTAAAGCGCTCATAACTCATCGATCATTTACATTTGTACTACGTGTCTCTCGCATCCGCTTGACTACCTCTCGCTCGCTCAAGCACATCCGGCAGAAAAACCAAATGACGCAAGTCGCTTAGTCTCTGGAGCGAGACGCGATCTTCTTTATTTTTTATATTTTTCTTTCTTTTTCCTCCTTTATCTTTCTCTCTCTTTCTCTATTTTTTTTTTCTAGATTCTCATGGGATCCTCTTCATTTCATTGAACTTTAATATTCGATCCGTACGTAATACCACTATAGAAAAACGAATTCCTTACATCCTTACATTACATTATTTATATTTATTTATTAGATTTTGTTTCCCTTTAATGTAAAGTTGATAAAGTATTCGGATGCTTCTGAAAATTTTTCCACTGAAAAGTTTTCTTTACTCTTTCTCTCTCTCTCTCTCTCTCTCTCTCTCTCTCTCTCTTTCTCTCTCTTCTTCTTCTTTTTTTCTTTTTTTTTTCTTCTTTTTTTCTCCTTCTCCTCCTCGTGAAATTTAAGAGGATTTCCATCGAGTATCGATGATACTCAAGGAACTACCCGAAGGGTATGAGAGTTTTGTAACTTCTATTGGAACCTATCGAAATGTTTGCACTTTTAAGGCGCTCTTCTTGACGTTGATCGCCGTAAACAAGGATCGAGATAGGGAAATAATCTCAAGATCTTTCGGTAAGGGACCGCGTTTTTTCTTTCAAGGAACGTTCTTTCTTAAGGAAAATTTGTGATTTTTTTTAAGGAAATCCTGATTAACGTAATACATAGATAGAGATTTTTACGAAGTACAAATTTTATTACGTTTGATGATTTTTTTTTTGTGTATCAAAATATTATAAATTTCATCGAATAATTCATCGATATCTTTATTTCTTTATAAATCTCCACGCACATATATATGTTCATTGATAAAATCCAATCGAAATTATTATCCGATAATCGATACAATTCGATTAATATTATTATCTTGAAATTTATGTTACGGTAAAAGTTCATTAAAGATTATTCCAAGTAATTTTGTGACGATTACAAGAGAAAAGTTATTCGCACGGAAGCACTATCGTTTTTTGATCAATTATCAATTATCAATTACAACTGATATCACGAGCGCCGTTTAATCTCAGAAGCCACGGTTCGACCGGCAAGAGCTGCGATCCGTAACAGAATCGATGTCTCTCACGGATTAGATCGACGTAGGAATCGTTTGCAATTAATGCGAGTCATATATATATATATATATATGAGACTGTATATACAGATATATATATCCATGCTCATATCTTTATATAGATATATACATATGTATAAATCGTATTTGCACTGAACGAGATAGGGATATAGAAATATGAGGAAAGCTTACATATAATTCGAAAAGTTACCTTCATGGAGAGATATCCAGTTAGATTTGCTCTAATCATTAAGTTTCTCCACTCCTCGATCATATATCTTTTTTCGAAGAGTAATATGCTAAATATCGATTATCATGGATTTTCTTATTTACCAAGTACTTGTATACGACTTCCTTACGCAGGTATAAAGTATAAAGTATAAAATAGAATAATGATAAAGAAAATCTGAAGTAGCGATCTAACTCTCAGTGCTTAAGTTCGAACACTAATTGGCGACGAGACCTCTAATGAAAATCGTTCGTCCGTAGGTGAATTGTCTTTTTTATTTTTTATTTTCTTTATCTTCCTTTTCGTTCTTTTCTTTTTAATTATTTTTATTTTTTATTTTTAAGAAATAGGAAGGAATTTCATTGGGAAAGGTCTTAATGAATATCATCATATTGATAGATACAAATTGATAACCTATCATGACCTGGTATAGCTACCGCAAGCTCCTTTCGGGATATTTAACACGCTCATCTTTAATTATCTCAATTTACCTTCGTTTTCTATAATACTGTGTTACTTCGAGCGAGAAAATCTCGAGTATCGATTTCCGGTATATATTAATATATACGAATGATAAACGTAATTGCCTGAAGATCGAAGGTCATCGGAAGATATATAATCACGACGATCGATAAAAATAACTGGACCTTCTTTCTTTCCTTTATTATTATTATTTTATTTATTTATTCATTTATTTTTTGATTGTTTCCTTTTCTCTTTCTCTCTTTCTCTCTTTTATTTTCTCTCCTTTCTTTTTAAATAAATAACGATATACCTCATTATCCTTGGTATAATCTTACGTATAAATCTTAGAAATAATTCGTAGAAACGAAAGCATAGAAGGTGTACCTACGGCGCACACCGTTGTTCAGTTCTCTATTGCACGGTCTATCATTTATCAAAATTACCTAAGAGAAAATTTCAGTTCCTCGTTCGCGTAGGAGCTCCTCGAAGAGTAAGGAGAAAAAGATAGAAAGAGATGGAGAAATAGTCGAGCGTAGTGTGTGCGGCTAGCGGAACGACAATACGCAAATTAGTATATCGTCTCTGTGGAACGGCATGCTCGAGAGAGTCCACTGTGTATCCTCTCGCGATTCGTATTCGTCCGCGTGTGTTGTGCCGCCCACGCACAACGAAAAGGAGAAAAGGCTGCTGCCACAGGGCAGTTTAGAGGCGAGCTCGCGCGCCTTTATAACGAGCTTCGCGGGTGCAGGTGTATTCGAAAGAGAGAGAGAGAGAGAGAGGGAGAGAGAGAGAGAGAGAAAGAGACAGAGAGAGAATACATTGGGCGTGGTTCCACTTTATTCCATGGTTATTCGTGTTCCGGATAGATTTGCTTCGAAGGAGCCAACATCATACATAGGACCGACCTTTTCTAAAGCTCGATCGTGGGATCGACGTGAATCATTGAGAAAAATAATTTTTCCTCTATTGTAAGAGACTTGAGACTCGAGAAAGTATATATATATATATATATATATATTTATATATATTTATATATACTTATATATACTTTTTCGAGTATTGGATTTATGTGTAACGTTACCTAACGTGTGACGTGCGTGTTCATGTGAAAATAACAGTTGCTTGGGGATTAGAAATATTTGTAAGATCTCGAATGTATAGGTGCAATTAATCGTACGAATTAAAATCGTACGCTATATATATATATATATATATATATATATATATGTATATATATGTGTTTATATAATTACAAACGTGATGAATATCGGATTTATTGAAATATCTATATATTATAATATAAATAATAATTTCGATGAATATATGTATCGATACGTTTCATTAGTTTCTATTGATTATGGGAATGATAATTGAACTGTTTAACCCGTTTTTTATACTTTTATATTTGAACGTATTAATAAATGTTAATACACAAAATAAAATGTCTCCAATTAATTTCTCATTAAAAATTTGAATTCCATGAAAGGCGTGAGAAAGATTTTGACATACCATGCTGATTTCGATAGCCTCAGGACACGGGAGAAACGATGGTGGCGAGGAAGACGCTTAACGAGCGACGTCGAATTTTTTCTCAACCCTCTCTTCTCCCCTCTCCACTCACCCTTTTCGCATCTCGCTCGACGCAATTAGACTCCGTCCTGTTCGTCGAAGGGACGCGAAGAGCGATGGCGCCGCACGCTAAATTACAACCAGCCGGCCCTTTTTCTTTTTTACCTGTCTGTGAACGTCGCGAATTTTGTTGACATTAAATAAATGTCGCTCAAAATTTAAGATGAGAATTCTTGCCTCATAAAAATTACAGTATGCATGTAGATGTCACGTTAATTTGTCATCGGACAGTAGCCAATTAAATTAAGAATATATATGTCATTTCGTATATTAAAGCTTACTTTGCAATTTTATTTGTGCATTAAATAAGTAATATATAGGATAAATTAATTTGGAAAAAAATAAAACTCATCGGAAGAAATGGAGATATAAAATTAGACAAGAAGAAAATACGATAGATTTATTTAACGTAAAAAGAAAAGACAAAATTTATTTTTTAACATTCGTATATAATCCTTTTGTAACAAATAACGAATTAACTATTTTCATATTAAATTTATTGATATACCAAGACATTTAAACTTATGATCATGGACGAAGTGTATTTTACAATGACATATAACGTGCTTTAACCAAACGACAGAGGTTGCGTCGAATACACTCGTAATAATTCCCTCGGCCAAGCACGTATACTCGCGATTGGTTACGGTTAAGGCGACAGAGTTGATTAACAATCTCTTCTCGACTTGAATCATCTCGACTGTCTGTCTGTCCGGTACATTCGAGAGACTCGACGTTCACGAATTCTACGAGGGACAGAAACGGCAACCACGTGACACCACGATATTACGAGTGCCAGAGGACATTAGTCAGCGTTGGATAGGAAGATTAAGCCGATGGACTCCCGTTCGTATTGTCCTAACGACGACGGTATAGTCGCGTAATCGTTTCACGAGTCATTTTAGAACGGATTACTGACCAGTATTTCTTCTCTCTCTCTCTCTCTCTCTCTCTTTCTTTTTACGTGTAGTAAATACATAAGTGAAAGAGAGAGAAAGAGATAGGTATGCCATTGGGACACGCGTCGTCTTTGCTATCGTGATTATCGTGTAACGACCGAAAGCTAGCTGTACACATCGAGAATCTCTCACTGTGGAAAGATTATTACGAATAGAGTGACCCTTGAAAAAAATAAATAAAAAAAAAAAAAAAAAAGAACACATTGCTCGGAAGAAGTAGCACGATGGCCGATAATTAATACTTTACACTTCTCCTTACTTCGTATTTAGCTTCTGGAAACGGCTGGACTATACGATTACTTTGCCACTTGGTTACCATTCTATAGAAGTGAAAAAGAAAAAGAATACTGGCAGGAGGATACTTGCCCTTCTTTTTGTTTTTTTTTTTTTTATGATCGATCTATCCCTCTTTCTCCTCTCCTTGATCCGACATTTGCGTGAACCATTAGCTCCGAATTCAATTTAATGTCAGCGCCGACTTCATCGACTCGTCAGCATAAGTTACCTTATTGAAAGATAACAATCGTGATATTCCGCGCTTCGAGGTGCTTCGAGTTTTGAATTTTTGCTTAAGTACAATATTTATTTACTTGTCTGATCAATTTCGAAGAACGAATTTTTAATATTTTAACTTCGTCACTAGCCTGATAACATTAGATATTATACTTTTATATATATATATATATATAAGTGTACAAAATATGCCATGGCCTCCAAGTTAATTGAAATTATCTACATGTTTCTAGTAAAGTCATATAAAACAAAAAGAAAAAGAAGAAGAAGAAGAAGAAAAAATTTACTTGAGAAAATTTAAATAAATGATTATGAAATTGATAAGGAAATAATTCTTGAATTTCTTCTTCGATGCACTTCGAAATGCGGATGCAGGGAGGTTCACGATACGGGTCGCAAGTAAAGGCAAAGAACTATGGAGAAAGGATCGCGAAATTACAATCCGGTTGTCCACGGAACAAACGGAGGAACGGTACCAGTATGATTCTAATGAGCTCTCTATTGCGTGGCCGACCTTAGGTCACACTCGCTCCTTGCACCGTGGGTGGAAATTAATGTGGTTTTACCTTACTTCACTGCCTCGATAGAATAAGATGTTTAAATAAACGTGACTTCGCACTTGGCCCGATCCCCCTCCCTCCACATTATCTCAAACTCCCTTCGATTATATTTTATTATTTTTCACCTTTCACTCGTTCGGAACAACGACCGAAATATCACGTCCTTACCTTTTACTTTCGATCCCTCGAACGTACCATTTTCATTCGCACAAACGTCCACCATTTAAAAGAATAAAGGGAAAACAAAAGAAGTGCTATTGATAAAAAACCTTCCTCACCCTTCCTTTAAAAAAAAAAAAAAAGAAAAAAAAAAAGGGAAAAGAAAAAGGAGAAAAAAAAGAAAAAGAAAAATAATAAAAAATAAAAGAAAAGAAAATAAGAAAATTGAAGCAGATAATAGAAGCTATTAGGATAGGAATCCATTGATCGTTGAGATTCTCGATGGATAGCCGATTTCCTGTTCGAGACAGGATCCATCCTTGGCGAGGTCAGCACGTCCGAGCTCGGGACCTACTCTAGCGATGAAAAAGAAGAGGAAGAAGAGGACGAAGTGGAGAGGCAATAAGATAAAATGGCGTGGCCGGGGAGGCTTGTTAATTGCAGTTTAGTGTTCTTGCTCGTAATTAGGTGCACTCGAGCACCTGGATTGCAGGACGAGAGAGGAACTCTCTATCTATCTCTCCTCTCTCCTCTCTCCTCTCTCCTCTCTCTCTCTCTCTCTCTTTCTCTCTTTTTTCTCTCTTTATCTATCTTGCAAGATCCAAGTCGCTCGCACGACTCCTCTTGCTCCCTGGATAATTACCGCATCGGCATCGCCCGTCATTGGTTCCTTACCAAGTCGAGACTGCTACCTGCTGCCTGGCCAGGTTACCGACTCCACGGTTTTCTGGTGTTCTTCAAGAACGGTCGCAGAGATCGACGACGGTGCAAACGTTCTCACGGAACAGACCACGCGAGCATCATGGAATATCGAGTTGAAGTCGCCTTCGTAATAACTGGAACGCCTCCGTTCTTCTTCCCTCGATTTCGCTTGGAATGCATATCGAAGATAGAGGAAGCAGACGTAATAACGTTCTTACGGCTCAAGTCGAGTTCCTATCGAGATATTCGTTGCTTATACAATCGATTCTATATTTACCGAGAGAGATACATGATAACACATTAACGAATAATCGGGGTCAATTGAGCTATTAATTATAAATGTAGTTTAAGTTAAACAAAACAAAAAAATATAAATATATATATAGGTATATATATCGTAGTGCCTTAAAGTAATCTGTAATGGAACATTTTATTACAGATTCTAATAAAACATTTATTTTTAAATTTATTTATCTTATAAATCATTGGCATAAGCTATTTTTATAATTACTTTTATATATATATATATATATGTTTTGTTTTCTTATTATTCTACATTATCATGATAGATCGACACAAAATAAATGATGAGTTGAATTTATTCGGAATTGTTTTTCTTCTTACTCATATAATACTGTCATAATTATTGACACGTTATTTTTATTGATTGATACTAGACGTTTGAATGATATAAAATTTTAATGTAAAATTTATATAATTTCGCAAAATGAAAGTGAATGTAACTAGGTAACAGGATGATGATGATCGAAAACGAGTTATGCTAAAGTCAACAGACTTTAAACCGACTTTAAAAAAAAAAAGGTTTCCTTGGTGGTCGTTACTCGGTAGTTCTTTGAAAACGTTTTACGAGAGTTACCGGATTTACGAAGAACGCGGGGATCGCGACTTCCAGCGAGTTCTCCTTGAGTATCCTGACGGATATGACGGCAGGCGCGCGCTTAAACGTTTTCATCCTGTAATGAGCGAATCGAGTCTAATTTGTTTCGAGATAATTTTCGATCGTTATAACGGTACAAAGTGTTTCAGGAAGTTTTTGATCCTTTCATGTCTCTCCTTTTCGACTTTTCATGATTATTATCTGTACGATTATCTTTTTATTTCTTTTTTATCATCATTCTTTTTTCTTCTTTTTCTCTTTTTTTTTCTTTGGATTCCCATGAGATCTTAAAAATGAAAGTTAAATGTGATCACATTGATGAAAATATTTAATGAAAATTTGATAAAAATTTTTGTAATAATTGTAGAGAAGGGGGTTGGAAATATTTGAAAATTTTATTATTTTCTTTTCTTTTTTTCTTTTATTATAAATTTTCGACAAAACTATCGATGATACGCGATGTGTTAATTTCTATTACGTCCGTGATTTGTCGAATACGATGTATAAACCATTTGATGGATAAAACGTGACGCAACACTTCAAGTAGTTCTCTCTCTCTTTCACTTTCTCTCTCTCTCTCTCTTTCTTTCTCTGTATTTCCTTTTTTCTCTTTCATATTCTCGTGAAAGAGAAGCTACGCCTTTTCTTCGTCGTCGGATAAAATGTGTAATGTGTAAAGTAAATCGAGCAGTTCGATAATTTTTAATTTTTATCCTGAGTCGATATTCAACGCGTGTGTGCTCACTCTGTTACCTAAGTTCTCTCTCTCCAGGAAAGTAAAGAGGAAGAAAGACAGAGAAAGATAGAAAGAAAAAGAGAGAGAGAGAGAGAGAGAGAGAGAGAGAGAAAGAGCGAGAAAGAGAAAGAGAAATAAAATAAATATCAAGATTAGTATCGCCGTTTCTGATCTCTGAGTCACAAGATAACGAGCCGAGCTCGATTGGCGTACGTAAACTTGTGTAAATGCCTTAGCATTAGATATGTGTATGTATATGTTTCTATACATGTATGCATGTAGTATATTAGATAGGTGTGTCGCACAGGTAAGGATTACGGGTCTATGCACCAGCTGCAACGTACATTATCATTTCTTAAGTCCCGTTTTTGCATCGACTGTAAAACGGCGAGTGGCTTCATTTTTTTATTCGATAGGAAGAGAGAGAGAGAGAGAGAAAGAGAAATAAAGAAAGAAAAAGAGAGAGAGAGACAGAAAAAGCTCTCTTTCTGCGCCATCACCCCATACACACGCGATACATATTTTACAATTTACTCGCCACAGAGAAGCAAACGTTTTTCTTATAACGAAGAGAATCTTTGATGAAGATACAAAGAATCGATAATCCTCGGGTCTCACGCTGTCGTCGGAGTAATCAGCAACTGGAGGTACTTTTTTTTCTTTTATTTTCTTTTATAGTAGGTAGACGTTTGAATAAAATTTCAATTTGCTGTTTTTCAAATATACCTCAATGTTAAAATATATAATGCAATAATGCATAGTAAAGTGTGTATAATATATTCGTTTAATGGAAACGTATTACGGTTTTGATTGTTTTCTTTCTTTTTTTTTTTTTTTTTTTCTAGTTGATCATAACAGTGAATATGCGATCTTGATTTGAAAAAGTTGAAAAAAAATTTTTTTTGATTTTTTTTTCCATTTTCTTACAAATAACGACAAGAGAAGTAAGACGACGAGTGAAATGATTTATCGTTTCGAAAAGGGGGAGAGTCACCGACGACGTAGCAAAGTTCCAGAAGCATCCGCGCGTTACCGTAAAAATAGAGATGTATCCAGATAGACTTTGTAATTATGCGAGCGCACCATGAATAAAGGGGTTTCCCTGTGTTGTTTTAATAAATGCAAAACTCGTTCTGAATATTCATGTCGGTGCTGGATGATTCCTTTTGTCGTTTGTAGCTTCGCTGCAACCTCGTTCTACCCTCCAACTGTATCCTACCCCTCTCTCTCTCCCTCTCTTTCTCTTTCTCTCTTTCTCTCTCTCTCTCTTTCTCTCTCTCTCTTTCTCTCTTATTCACTTTTTTTCTCTTTTTTTCTCTCAGCCACCAGCTTACATCGCAAAAGATTAGAAGTAAATTCTGGAAAGCAACCGCTGGAGGAATTTTTTCTTTTTTTTTTTTTTTTCCTTCTTTTTCTTCTCATAGAGACTATTACGTAGAAGATAACAAACAATGTAATCATTAATTTTGGACTTTATGGATTGTGAGTTCTCTGTTGTCTTAAGGGATACCTACTGGAGAGTAGTTTGTCGAAGTTTTATATCGTCTAATTTTTGTTTTCATGTTGCCTTTCAGTAATAGGTACATACATATATATATATATATATATATATATATATATATATATATATGATAATGAAAGAAATAAATAACTCGTAATATTATTCGCGTCGTTTCGTAGGAATTGTATCTATGTAAGTCGGAATTTTCGCGTCGTTCGATCTCTCGATATTATCTTATGTGGGTCGTTACGACCGTTTAATTTCAAAAAGGAAAATGTTATGTAGGTTTTAACGTTACTTGCTAAGGTAATCAGAGAGATAACGTTAAACGGGTTTCCTAATCTTAATCTCGTGATTAAAATGGTGTAACAGTTAGTTTATCGATTTGGTTTGGTTTGATTTCGTTTAAATATCAGAAAAATGAAAAAAAAAAAAAAAAAAAAAGAAAAAAAGATCGCCGGTGATGCCACGATGAAAGAAAAATCTCCTTGGTCGTGACGGACCATAAGAGAGAAGAGAAGAGAAGAGAAGAGAAGAGAAGAGAAGAGAAGAGAAGAGAAGAGAAGAGAAAAGAAGAGAAGAGAAGGCTTAAACTTTTTCTTTGTGAATCCGACGTTGCTAGCTCGGGAAGGTATTATTTACTAAAGTATTTAGCTTGGTTGTCCCCGAATCGTCGTCGCCGGTACAATTAGCACCTGAACAGTCGTTAACGTGGTCCGAGCTCCTGGGCTTTATGCCTTTTTCGGCCACCACGAAATTCGATTCTACCTTTTTTCTTCCTTTTCTTTTTCTTTTTTCTTCCTTTTCTTTTTCCTTCCTTCCCTTTCCTTTTCTCCTTCTATCTACCTATATCATTCTATTCCTTTTCGACTTGCTAGTCCCGTAAAAGAAATAACTCAAACGCCGCTCAAAAAATATTTCATTGTTATTACCGAAAGTCCGTTCGGATTGTTTGTCCTGACCGGTAGCAGCACTGACCTGCTAAACGAATTTCTGTTTGTCCAGTACCAAAGTTTTCTCCGTTCAGTCTAGTCTACCGACAAACTTCTAAGGCGTTACTTCTTTTCAAAATACGAACTTATTCTTGGACTGTCATTTTTCGATATTTATTATCACGACTAGGATCTCTCGGTATCTTTTAGTTCTTTTCAAATTTTCTCGTATCATTTTGAACGTCCATTGAATAACGATCGTCGGTTATAGTTTCTGAAATTTATTATGAAACGTGTTTAAAATTTTATACATCTTGTTTATACTTTTCGAATCCACGTTTGATCAATTGTAATTTTCAAACGCACGATTATTACTTGGGAGTGAAATAAAAAAAGAAAAGAATAAAAAAAGATAAAAAATAAAAAAAAAGAAAAAAGAAAACATGAAAGAAGAGATATAGAATATACCGATCATAACGTCAAAACTATCAGTTTTGTTATACTCATCGAAAAAGTCAATGATCATGACAGTTTCCTGTTCCGTGTTCAATCTTGAAAAATTTACATCGAAGAAATGCATTTCGTCTTTCTCAAGTTCGCGGTAATAAAGCGGCTTATATAAATAACAAAGGAGACTAAATTAGGCCGAATTATCCGTCGGTATCATTTTTCATCGTACAAACGAGTGGTAGGTAAACTGAGAGAGAAGGGAGAATGCTCCTAAAAACAAGTTTCGAACAGTTTTATGCCGGTCCTGGGACGCACCGCGATGGCGGCCACGATTTTAAAGTACGATGCATTAAATGCACTGGTGGTTCGAGCCACGGTACGGTTCTTAATTTCTTATTGTGTATTAACATGCCACACGTGTGTGATCACGCGAACAGTATCGCGCTTTGGACTTTTGTTTTTACACCGGAGGACCCGTGTGGGAGCATGGCAGCTGTGCATTTCAGATAATACGAACCGGCCGCGTTAGCGATGTGTGTGCGAGCATTACGTTTGGTCACGTTATCGATAAGAAGCTCATCGTGTATATATATATATATATATATATATGTATATATATATATATATATATACATGTATATATATGTATGCTTCTAACGCATATACGGCCATCGTCTTTTTCGATCTTATCTATAAGAAATATCGAAAAACACGTTCTGATACCGTAGCAATGCTAACGAGTGTTCTTTATAAGTTTAGAATAGTTTGTGAACCATATTAATATTTTTTCTTGATTGTTTATACTTATCGTAATACTACATATATATATATATATATGTATCTATATTTAATGTATGATTTTTATTATATATGAGAGATTAAACATTACGTGAAATATAAACTTCATATATATATATATATATATATATATCGTATTTTTATATTCTATGAATGAATATCTATTTGAAGCTATTATGAACAATTTTTTGTTTAATAATTAAATATAATTCGACAAAAAATATATCGTTTGTTTCTCATTTAATTCGTTAAATTGCATGAGAATAATATTCAGGTCCGGTACAACAATACAGTATCTTATGCATCTACGAAAGATTTTCGAAAAGGAACGTCGCTTCGAGGCCGCCGGGTAGACGAGGCGATGCGAGCCGCGATAAATGACGGGAGGAGCAACGAGACGAAGAGAGAGAAAGAGAGAGAGAGAGAGAGAGAGAGAGAGAGAGAGAGAGAGAAAGAATGAACGCTCGGGGTTGAGAGGAAGAGGTGGAGTAAAGAGTAGGAAAGAGAAGGAGAAGCAAGAGGAAAAGAAGGAGGAAGAGGAAGAGGAGGAGGAGGAGGAGGAGGAGAATGAAGAGGAGGTCTATGGTAGTGTGGGTGGACACGGATTACGAGCCTGTCATTCTCGCGTATAAGGCGTGAAAGGAGAGATTTTTACATCGATGCAAATTCTCGGCATCGTGACAATCGGATCCGATCCGTTGACGATTCTATGACCTGTCGCGTTTCTCTAGAATCTATGTAGGTAGATAGGTAGATAGGTAGGTAGTTACCTATGCGCGCGTGTGTGTGTGCGTGTGCGTGTGCGCGTTCATGTAGTCTCTTAAAAAAATTTGTATGGAAATTACAAGGCACTACGGTAACTCGATTATCCAAACTATGTAATTTCGATGGACACGGCCATTTTTAGAAATAAATTACTCTCTTTTCCGTTCTTCATCTCGCCATCCCTCCGGCACTGATTCGTTAATAATCGATTTAGTGAATTTGAATATTCGGTAAACAGAAATTTTCTTCGTCTCCTTTGCGTTAGATAGTTATAATTTTATCACGTTATCCCGTTGGTAATAACTCATTGGCTCATTTCATTGACATTTATCATGGAAATTGTTTTAAGCCTCTCTTAACGACTTCAGTATTTCGATAAACGTTTCAACAAAAAAAAAAAAAAAAAAAAACAAGAGGGAGAAAGAGATAAATAAAAAGAGGAAGATAGTATATATAGTCGATACAGTTATGTCAAGAAGTTTGTTAATGTATCCAATTAAATAGGTCAAGCGTATTACTTTCTCGCATATTTAAAGTCGAAGAAAAAAATCGTTACGATAAAAGAAGGAGTTTTATCACGACAAAAATATATTTTTTTTAACGCATCATTCTTTGTTACGTCAAAAAAAAAGAAAGAGATAGATAGAGATAGAGAGAGAGAGAGAGAGAGAGAGAGAGAGAGAGAGAGAGCACGTCACAAATAGAATCTCTTGTCGTCACGCCTCATTAAGGGTCCCGAGATCTGATCGCGCAATTAGCGACGATCGTCTATTAATTATCTCACGATTAATGGCGATGACACGACAGTGTGTCCACATACATTCACGCTACGCAAGTAATTAGTCGTATGTGGAATTTTACGAACAACTTTCTCTCTCTATTTTTTTTCTTTTTATCTTTTTTCACTTCATCTGCAGAGATTGCCCATGCCTGGTATTTTCTTCGTACGGTACCTTTCTTCTCTCGATCGACCAAATTGAATTCCTTCGATGACTCGCGAGTCAGCAATACAATCGCACCGGTTGTCCACCATCGTTGTTGTCCGTATAAACGTAAAAATGGAAATTTATCGAGCAAAGCGAGCGTTCGATCGTCCGATTCGTTCGCCGATCGTTTAATACCAATTACGGTCCTCCGTCTGCTACCAATACTACGTTACAATACAACAAGCGTTGCTTTACTGGAAGGAAAAGAAACAGGAAGAGAGAGAGAGAGAGAGAGAGAGAGAGAGAGAGAGAGAGAGAGAGAGAGAGAGAGAGAGAGAGAGAGAATAAGAGGGAAGAACCGATGAAATGCGATTTACTTTACGGGCACTAAGAGTGGGACGGGCCCAATTTCGCGAAGGTCCCTCTTTTTGCAAATTAATGCGACGCAAAGACGAGCCGCGTCGAGGCATCGTCGTTGACCCAATTATATTCTACCTCGAAAGAGTGGATCCTCCTTCTCTCTCCCTCTTTCTCTTCTCCCCCTTTTACTCCTTCCATTTAGTCAAAATGCCGCTTTAGCTTTCCTTCCTTGCTTCCTTCCTTCTCCTTCTCCTTCTCCTTCTCTTACTTCTCATCGTCTTTCTCTTCCTCCTTCTTCTCCTCTTTCGATTCCGCGCTCCACATTCCGTTCACGCACGCCTCGATTACTCAATTTTATCTTAATCGACAAATTATCAACGGCACGCTCGCCTTCTTTCTTCTCGCGGCCCGCGCGGAAAGTCGATTACGAATCCGGTTTCTCTGTTAATTCTAATTAAGTGAGATAACGTTCGCATTTCAACCAGAATTTTCCGATTTATTTTTTTTCTTTCTTTTTTTCATTCTTTCTTTCTTTCTTTCTTTCTTTCTTTCTTTCCTTTTTTTGTTTGCTTTTTTTTTTCTTCTGTCTAATCGAGCACTTAAATAATTCCGTCTTAAGTTCATTGTACGTAAAATATTCAATACTTTCGTTTCAGAATTTCGATTAATCGATATAACGACTGACATATTTATTCTTACTTATTTAATTATAACTTTAACCTTCATCAATTCAATATTCAGCAGTAAAGCTTTGGAATCGATCGTAATACTTTCTTCTTCTGCTTTCTTCTTTTTTGTCCTGTCCTTTTTTTTTTCGATGTTTGCATTTAGATAACGTTTAGAATGATTTTTACGAAGGACGAGCGC
>NC_062192.1:7750566-7760566 GCF_912470025.1 Vespa velutina | reverse complement strand
CTTTTCTCCTCTTTCTATCTCTTTCTCTCTGATTCTATTTTCCTTCAAGTTCCCTGCTAGGTCTTTCAGTCAGATAGGATTTTTATTCTGAGAGAGTAAAACACTGGTCTTAAGACGTACAATTGTACAGAAGGAACTTCATCGAACTTCAATCTTCGAATGAATTCGAGCATTATATCACTGTATTTAGACGAAGTATCCAATTTATTTGTTCGATTTTTATTGTTTTAATTCAAAGATAATATATTTATTTCTTCGATTCTTCGAAAAGGAAATAACGAAATTTGGGAATTATATGGAATTGATAAAATTTTCGATGGTATTCACAGTTCTTTTTAAATCATGGTGGAATTAAGTATCACCGTAGTGGGTAGACATAACGATCAACGTTCAACTTCTAAGTAGCCCTCCCGCAGAATCGCTCACTACCAAAGAATAGGCTCTCACGTGGATCTCGGACGTAGGCATCTGCCAGTTCCTGTTTTGTCGGCGCTTCAAGCTGTGAAATTGCTCCGACTTATCATTCGAGCTAACGAGTCCCTAACCGTCTTCACACTTCACACTCTCCTCATTCCGTCTATTCTTTTGCGGCTCGCACCTTGGTCGCAGGGGCGTAGGAAAGCTACAGTTTTCATGATTGTATTAATAACTTCATAAACTTCGAATGCATCAACGATGAATAATGCTTATTCGTTCGAAGTGGGGAAAAAAAAAAAAAAGGAAAAATAAATAAATACTTCAATCTATGCTATAACGAATGTTATATTCGCGTAGATTCGCGTTAAGTCATTAAATCATTTTCATCTAAATATTGAACGTCGAATGCTTTCATATCGTTTAGAAAAAAAAAAAGAAGAAAAACAAATCTATAAAAACTCATCAGAGAATAAATCGAATTTATCGAATTAATACGGAGTAATGATTACGATAGTGATGAACGAATCGCGGAGTTAACGCCGATCGAAGAAGGTGCAGTTTCTCTACGCCATTGGATGGGCCGATCGAGAAAAAATACTCGGGATGCTTGTCACCTCGGAGGACGAGGACGAACGACGAGGATGGTTTCAAGGAGGGAACGGCAATCGCCTGTAATTTGTGCCTCCACCGACACGCGGTTCCCTCATTGATGCCTTTCATTGTTGTTTCATCTCGCGTCTTTTCCTTCTCACATATACTTACACGTGCACACATATATATATATATATATATATATATATATATATATGCACATACACATACAAACGCACACAGTTATAAGTTTTTTTACGTGTTTGTATATGTATGCATACATACACACACACACACACACACACACATACAGACACATTTATATAAGAACTCTCGGGATATCCTTCCTTTTATTTTTTTGATGCGACAGCCGACAAGAAGTGTCGTGCTGCTCGACGAATGACTCGAACGTGAAAGACGAATGCGAAAAGAGAGACCGATACGCCGGAGAAGATCCGAGTATTCTTTTGTGACACTCATCGAGAGGAGCTCGGTCAGCCTCGAAAAAAAAATTGGAAGAAAGGCACCTCGTCACGCACCTTCATCCTCCTCGATCTACTTATCCTCAATTTACTCGTATCTTCCGTTCGACGTGCGTGTATTTTATTCGCGTCACTTGGCCTGCCATTTTTGTCATTGTTTGAAGAAGAGGAAGGAGATGAAAAAAAAGGAGAAGAAGAAGAAGAAGGAGGAGGAGAAGGAGAAGGTGAAGGAGGAGAAGGAGGAGGAGGAGGATGACGACGAGGACGAGGACGAGGAGTGTTCATAAAATAGAGACGACGAAGGTAATGGAAAATTAATGAACGCTTTCAAAGGCTTACAGAAGAGATTACCACGACAATGTTTATATCGTTGAAAGGAACGCTGTTTCTTCTGCTCCTTCGTCTTCATCTCCTTCTTATTATTCTTCTTTCTCTCTTTTTTTTTCTTTTTTCTTTTTTTTTTTTTCTCTACGTGCACTTTGCAAAAGAAATAAAACGTAGAAGGCGCTCGAAATAAATCGCGTAGTTAAGAAGATTATCAACGCTCGCGATGGAAGAAAACGATGTTGCTCGCGTATATATATATATATATATATGCGTGTGTGTGTGTGTGTATATATATATATATGTATATATATACGTATATATATACGTACGGAGGTTAATAGGATTTTAAACGTATTATTCATCGGCATTCTGTAATCGCGTCAAAATTATCGTACCGTACTCCTCGGCAAAAAATGATCCAAAGCGAAACGTCGAACGCTGAGTAAATGGCTGAGTAAGTGTGACGGTTCATTAATAAAGATTTTCACTGCTCGGAGAGACTCTCGTGCTCCTCTTCGTCATTCGAGTCCAACCCCGATTCTTTTCATTTTTCTTCTTTTACTTCTATCGTTGGAATAGATCAGTGGTTTTCAATGATCCATGTTATATTGATCTAAGAGGTATTACAAGTCAGAATGTTTGCTAAAAGAAACCCGAATCCACATCAAGTTCATTCAATATTTTTTTATTTGTTCAATAAACATCTCAGTGTGCTCTTATAGTTTGTTTGGTAGTATAATTGTGTTTTGTCAAAAGAAAACCAAAAAAAAAAAAAAGAACAAAAAAGAAAAGAAAGAGAAAAAAGAAATGACGAGGCATTTTAGTTCTTTTTTTTTTCAAAAAAAAAAAAGAAGAAAAAATACTTTCAGAACATCCTAGATCGTTATTGTTTTTGTATGTAGATTTATACGTTGATTGTATATATATATATATATAGAAAATATCTCTTGAGACTTAGAAAAGTTTGAAAACCACTGGAATAGATCGAGTTGTGCGAGATCTCGCGACAAGTTCGATGCGTCAAAGTCACGAATACTTCGTTTCCCGTTAACAATGCATTCATCGTGCCACCACTACTATAGATATTGTCGCGCGTAACGCATGAAACTTCAAGAGGTTTTAATTGCGCGAAGGTCGCGGCCGCTCGCTCAATCGTGCCGGATGACTGTCGACAATCGCTAGGGTGATGACAATGGCTGGATGGACGCGTCGCGAGAGAGTGACGTAACGACAAGTCGTCACGATGATAATAAAATCTTATGAGAATGAGAGAAAGAGAGGGAGAGAGAGAGAGAGAGAGAGAGAGAGAGAGAAAGAGATAACATTTTGATCTTTCTTCGTATAGATCCTACTCAATTTCAACGATCGACTATCCTTGTAAATTGCTTGTAACATCTTCAAACGTCTTTTATAATTTCTACGAAGAATCAATCGAATGACGAAACTAAATAAACTCTTATTGTTAACCATATTAGTATATTATTGAAATATTAATTTATATAACAAATGATTTAATTATTTTTAATATCGTTTAATTTCAAAGTAATAATTTATGAATTATAGGTATCGAGAACGATAATTTTTTGACGACGTAACTCATTCATAGAGATAAAACTATAACATATATATATATATATATATATATATATATATATATATATATACATGTTATTCGTTTAATCTCTTTTTTTTTTCGCGTGATCGAATGAGGAAAGAAGAACCACGATTAGACTATGCTGGTGGTTTTGTCGAGACGATGCCGGATCTAGAATGCGGAGAGACAAGATTAGAATAATCGTCGTCGTAGAGAAAAGAACGAGAAGAGAACCGCACCGGGGCAGTGCTCGTTTCGGTCGTTTAGAATGGTTTAAACTGTTTAACATAATGGCCGATGCGGCAAACGAAGTCTGCTCCGATTTGGAGACCCAACAATTTGGCCGACTGTTCTCTAATGTCAACAGATTAGCCGTAATAGTGAAATTACACGTTCGTGTAATATCTCTCGCATATGGAGTCACGTCGGCTTTCCCGTAATCCTCGTAATCGCGTGCCTCTTCTTTTTATCCCCTGTCCCACCCCTCTCTATTTATCTCTCTCTCATTCTCTTTCTCTCTCTCTCTCTCTCTCTCTCTCTCTCTCTCTCTCCCCTCTTTTTCTTCTACCTTTTACCTTTTTCACTTTTTCACTTTTTTCTTCCTTTCCTACGCCACATTGTCTCGTCCATCTCCCTAGTATAGCGTCGAGAAGATATTTTGGATAATATTAGGGTTAGACATTATATTCGACAGAGAAAGAAAGAGAGAGAGGAAGAAAGAGAGATAGAGATAGAGAGAGAAAGAGAGAATGAAAGAGAGAGAGAGAGAGAGAGCGAGAAGAGAGAGGAGAGGTCAAACGGCTTTGCGAGCCAGATTACATGCATTATTTTTGCTCTCAGTCCACTCGGGGACGTCGAAATGGCCGGTAATTCGATCGACATTCGGCGGTTAGCACGGTTTGTCTGGATCGAGGAATCGAGATTAAGAGAGGAGAGTTAAGGTATCGTATCGGAAGATTCACAAAATGTGCTTTTAAAGGATTCCGAGTTCGAATTTAATAATAGGCCTGTTTGAGATACGTCGTTTAAGAGAACGTGACTTTTAACGGGTCGACTATGATCGTCTGATTTTGAAGAAGGAAACAAAAAAAAAAAAAGAAAAAAGAAAGCAAAAAGTAAGTAGTATCTTTTAAGGTCGATTAGATCTTAGACGTGGTCAAAAGTCTATGATGATATAAAAAAAAAAACGCATAAGACGACGAAGGATCATTGCGAAAATTACATTTCTATTTTCTTCTTTTCTTTCTCTTTTTTTTTCCTTTCTTGACATTTGAACGTCGTATTTATTCTATATCTTTCTTTCTTTTTATTTTATTTTATTTTTTTTTTTTTTGTAAAAGAGGGCGAAGAAAAATCGAGAGAGCATCGTTCGTTGATAAAGGACGATCGGTTGAAACGTCAAGAGAAAAAGAAAAAAGAAAAAAACGCATAATATTTTCCGATCACGAAGGATACGTCACATTTCTGTGGTTATAATGATGGCGCGATCGAAGGATGACGTACGACGTAGTCCTCCAGGGAAGCAGAAGTAGCCGATCCATTGTTACGCTATCTCTCCTATTCTACTTCGCGTTTAATGCATAATCTATAACGGGCTTTTAACAATGCGAAGCACCTCGCTTTTCGAGAAGAGAACGAATGAGAGAAAAAGAGAGAGAGAGAGAAAGAGAGACAGAGCGTACTCTCTTCATCTAAGGGTCCTAGGGAATCGATCTTCCGCGAGGCGCACCCTCATATTTCACGAATGTTTTGACGTCTGCTTCGTAAGCATCCGCCTTCGCAAGGGTGAATCGACGACGGGCAACGAACAAAAGAGAAAAGAAAAGGGAACGGTACTCTTGACGCCGTCGTAAAACCGACAACTGGCTCTTTCTCGAAATTGGGTCAAATCGACGATATCGCAATAGACTCCGTACGTTGTTCTCGTATTTCTCATTTTTTATCGAGATATTTTAGGTTGACGTTGATATTGCGTCGATGATTCTTAAGTATAATCCTACTCCTCCCTCACCCCTTATCTATATATCGTCATGAATTACGCAAGATACTCGCCAACATTGATTTATATCATATTTTTAACAATAACGAAAAGAATTCCTAAGTATTATTAAATTGCTTTTTTTTGAAGTTTTATACCAGTCATTTATATCCATATATATTTTCGACGTTATTAAGATCACAACGATGTTGCATTACCAACCAGTAGGATAAACCGATCTCTCTCTCTCTCTCTTTCTCTTTCTCTTTCTCCTTCTCTCACTCTCCTTGTCTCGATCATCGGTGATCGATTCACAAAGAAAGTCAGAGTGCTGGATACCTAAAGAGATCACTGGGAATGGAAGAAAGAAGAAGTGATTATGCGATCTCCTTGGGATCCACCACTTTATTCCCCTTCCCTCTCCCCTTTCTTCGGTCTCTTCTCATTCCCGACCTCGACCCTTCGAATGTGTCCTTTCTTTCTTTCTTTCTTTCTTTCTTTCTTTCTCTCTCTCTTTCTTTCTCTCTCTCTCTCTCTCTCTCTCTCTCTCTCTCTCTCTCTCTCTCTCGTGCGCGCTCGCGTTCGCGAAGTCATTCGACTAACATTTTGTCACGTCATTTCCCGTAATGCGATATACTATAGTACATATCGAGCGAAATCTCGAGCATCATTCCGTGGCTATTAATCTATTGGCAGGAATCCAAGGGCAATGCACTTCCTGATATACATATTCAACGGCGGTGGGCCCGTGCATAGGGATCCTCGAACGATTCGAGACGAGTAATCGCGCGAAAGAGAGCTCTTTCCTCTTCTCCTAACGATCGATCGATCCTCGAGTTGAGTCGTGATCCTTAGAAAGGGATGTGAAAGACGAACTAACGTATCCGAGAGATTCATGACATCGTTCGATGTTGACACACGATCGTTATTAAAAATCATAAAGGGTAGAATATTTTTATCTCGATATTTTCGTTATGTTCTATTCTTTTTGACGATCGTTATTCGTAACCTTGAAAATGACAATACATATTCGTTCATTTTATTGATTACTTTTATCTGTTCTTTTTTTTTTTTTTTGTTTTTACAAAGATCGGATTGGTTCGAGAGATAGTACAAAAAAAAAAAAAAAAAAGAAAAAAGTGAAAGAAGAAAAAAAGAAAAAGAAAATGGACAATGATTTCGACGTCTCGAGTTTCGCGTGACACATTGATACCACCTACGAGAAAACTAGCTTAGATCCTCGCAACTACAATATTTTCTTCTCGAAATTATATACAAGCGGGCACCCTTCTTGCCTGTTGCGTGCAAGTGACTTCGATCGAAGAAAGGAGGTGGAGTCGCTCGAGGGTAAACTTCTTACGTCGCGTACAACAGAGCCATTTTGTAAGCTCTAAGTCGATAAGCTCCGCTCGAATTATACCGTTAACTCGACGAGTCTTTTACGTACTCTGGCAATTAGGTCACTACTTCTCCACAATTAAAGATTTTGTAAAGCTCGTGTTTCTTAAGAAAAAAAAAAAAAAAATAAAAAAAAAATAAAAGGAAAAGAGAAAGAAAAGAAAAAAGGAAGCTAAAGAACAAAAATTACGTAGCCTCTAGCCAATTCCTTTGAAAGTTACGACGTATCGTCTACAACGTAAAGGCGTTCGTAAAAAGGTCCGTTACAGGTCGTCGAGATGGTATCATGAATTCTATTCCAGGAACGTCGCGTTGCGGCTGTATATCATAAAAATTGGAGGTCTCTCGTAGGTGGCTCGATGGAAACAATGTATCCCTTCGGGGCAGTCCAGCTTCGATCGGAAATAAGATCTTGGATCGAGCCAACTCGAAAAAGCTCGATCCTCTGTATACAGCCATATATATACATCTATACATCTCTCTCTATATATATATGTTATGTGTGATATATGTGGAGGAAATACTTGTGTATGTAAATTCGTGTATAATATATATATATATATATATATATATATATATATATATATATATATATGTATATATATAAAAGAAGTGTGTTGTATGCATGCGTACATATACCAATATCTCGCAGGATATTTATGAAGATTTGGGAAGAATGGAGGATGATCCGCATCTGCCGCGCCATTAGCCTTAGCTACCCACGTCAGGGCCGTAGCTGGGGGCGCCAGGTGTGACCTCCTCGGATCTCTAATGACGCGCCGTGATAATCCGAAGCAGCATAAGCGATGCCAGGACGAGACGGATATATAGACGAAGAGATTGATATGCCTCGTTGAAGAGCAGACTGATAGCTCGAAAATGCCGTCTCTTTCCCTTTTTTACTCCCATCCCCCTTTCGACTCTTCTTTCCCTCTTCTTCTTTTACCAGAGTTCTCTCTCTCTCTCTCGCTCTTTTTCTCTAGCCTACTCGAAGGGTCTTCACGATTTTTCCTGCAGCCTCGATTCCAACCACTGACGAATGATCCGGTGATTAAAGTGAGAAAGATAGAAAAAAAGAAAAAGAGGATGAGTGAGAGAGAGAGAAAGAGAGGGAGAGAGAGAAAGAAAGAGAAGCGGACAATGGGGATTTAAAGCGTTTTTCTCCCTAGAGTTTACTACTCGTTCACGCGAAGGGCCTGAAAGCAAAATTAATTGCGCGTAACTCGTTATCCCGTCGTACCTTTTAATATGTTATTATTCGTTATAACTAGACACTCTACGGACGAGCATGAGTATGAAAAAGAAAGGAAGAAAGCGAGAGAGAGAGAGAGAGAGAGAGAGACAGAGAGAGAGGAAGAGAGAAAGAGAAAGAAAGAGGGCGATTATTTGTAACAGTCGACTATTCTGATATCTCGAATGTGAATTAAGTTCGATGAAAAATGAAACCAATGGGATTTGTATTGCTTATTATAATATATAATAATGGATTAATTAATTCTACCTGCATATACTTCTCAATGATACTTTACTATAATGAAATCAGAATGTAACGTTTCTAAAGTTTCTCTTTTGACTCCATTGATCTGTCCGATAGAAAAGAAGACTTTTAGAGGAGAGATGATCATCTTTCGAAAAGGCACACGAGTAAGATTTTCAAGGCTAGGTGCGGACGTGTTAACTGGAGGGTGATCGATGAGTAGATTGCTCTTCGGTCCACGAATGTCAGGAACAAGCGTTCTGAGGTGAAAAAAAGAAGTGAAAGAAAAAAGATCTTCCTCATACCACTCGTCTCCACATACATGTATATACACACATGTATGTATCTGTATATATATATATATATATATATATATATATACATCTTATGTATGTACGTAAATATGTACTAATGGTGTACTCTTACACGGTCTCGTTTGTTGGCGCGAGCGAGGCTAAGCGTAAGAGGAATTTCACCTACAACCTTTCGACGTCGAGGCTGTGCGCCAAGGTTTGGAGAGGACCTTGTTATTAATCACGACGCTGCCATCTCCCAGAGCAACGTTCGCTCGTTAACCAGGGGGTTGGCGGGTCTAGAAGGGGGTTCTCTCCCTCTCTCTATCTCTCTGCACGACTAGAAAGAGAGAAAGAGAGAAAGAGAACATTGGTGGTAGTTGAGGGGTACGGGGATGATGGCCATCTCTTAATTACTTCCGCGCCAATTAACACCGTCTCGAATAAAGAAGGGGCTACCCGAGCACCAATGGGAGTTCAGTTCTAAAAAATGCCGGTTTGCTTGAAAAGCACCGATTTACTACCAACATGTAGTTATGTACTTAATAACATAAGCATGGATTTTTTAATTTATAAAATCGACCAGTTCCTCTCTTCTTCTTTTTTTTCTATTTTTCCTCTATCGAATTCTTTATTTGTTTTTTTCTTCTTTTCTTTTCTTTGTTTTTTTTTTTTTTTATCGAAATGATATAAATACACCAATACCTTTCACGGTATTGTATATGTGAATAATTATCAAAAATATAATAATAAAGTGAATTATTATACGATAGATTTTATCGATACCTTTCCAGTAACAGTAACAATGAACCATAGAAGAAAATAAACTGGTCACGTTCGTAGGAGTTCGGTGGATTCGAACAGGGCTCAAGAGTGGCGAGAGAAGCTAAGATAGCCAGAAGGGATCAGCTGTGGTTTTCCGAAAGTGGAGTCTCATGGGAAGTCAATCAACCGGCCTTTCTTTGGCCCTTCGCGAAGGGGGTGACTCGAGATCGAAGAAAATTCCGTTCGGCTAAACACGTCGATACTTAGGTACTGATATCTATCCACCATCGTATAGTACTATCCTCTATATTACAAGAATTTTATACTATCGAGAAAAAAAAAAATATATATATTATATATATATATATATATATATATATATATATATATATATATATATAGATGTATATATAGATGTATATATACTCGTACGTTCAGATAATAATCTGAACATGAAGAAGCGTGCCTCTATTAACTTATCAAAGAGTACACGTCGCGTGTCTCCGGCTTAGGTACGTCGCGTGTACAGGTGTAATTCTCGAGCCGGTTATAAAACGTTACCTACGGAAATACGTCTACATAAGCTTATTAAAAGCAGCTCGAAAAAAGTGAGAGAGAGGGAGAAACAGAAAGAGAGAGAGAAAGAGAGAAAGAGAAAGAGAGAGAGAGAGAGAGAGA